>NC_072779.1:4164705-4467205 GCF_022539595.1 Amphiprion ocellaris
TATACAGCACAGCGATGATCTCTCTCGCTCATTCACATGACATGGGAGGCCCTTAATGTTGGGATGTCTTGTTGTAACAGGCTCCTGCTGTTTACACAAACAAGAGAGTCATGACTGCACGGCTCAGTAGCTCTCCTGCTGCTGTGTGTCTTGTTTTTATATTCATATGTATCTGCACTCGCATGCATCAGTACAGCAGGTGACAGCTGCAGGTTGATTACAGCTATAGAAGGGGTTTAAAAAAGCTGATTTTGTTTGTGTGCGTATCGCTTTGTAGTCACTGTTGGGTGAAATAGTCGACTTGGAGGATCTGACACCAACAGCAAGTTTACCAGTTAAAACAATATCAGTACAGCTTTTTATTGGTGTAACATTAAATAATATATAGCCATAATGCAAAGAAAAAAGAAAATTATATCATAAAAGTATAATTTAGTGCAGTTGTCCTTATGACTGGATGGAGACATGTTGACTCTGCACTCTGCAGCTTAAAGTAGCACATTAGATACTTAAATATCTGGATTTTGTTCCATAAAACAAACTATAGCCATGCAGTAGGGTCTGTGAAGATGTAAGGGTTTATTTAGGCACAGCAGTAGGGCTTTGAGCGCAAAATACGAACTCAAACTATGTCTGAGGCTGTTTCTGTTAGTTTTGCAGGTCATGAATCAAAGGATGAGGTGAATTTTTGACTTGATGATGGAGCTACATTAAACATTTTTGATATCACAGTTATTACAGTTCATCCTGAAGGGAACTTTAAGTGAGAATCCCAGTTTAATTTAATTTGGTGTTGTGCTAACTTCAGTAGAAATTTGTAGAGATTTGAGAAAAAGCAGAGTTGTACATAAATGTTTAGACATGTTCATAGCAGAAAGACATTTCTTCCTCAGTCGGCAGTAAATGCAGGAACACCACCAGGTTCACTGTCTTTCAGGACGTCTTGTCTTTGTGCCTCTATCCTCCAGATCTCGTCTTCTGTTTGATTTAGCTTTTCATCTTCGGACTCTGTTCCGAATTAATATAGCCAACCGGATTACTATTCCAGCGGTCAGATCACTTAATAAGTTTCCTCAGATGGAGATCTCTTCTGCAGTTAGCAAAATGTGCATTTCAGGTGGCTAATTTTTGTGTTTACTTTGAGTCAGACTGAAAAAAAATCACCTTTTTTTCTTAACTCATAACTCTTTTATGCAACTCCTTGTTTCCCCAAACCTCTACACTGACGGTGAAGAGTGCACATTTAATATGACCCACAAAGACACTAAAACCACAATAATGGGGAATACACCAGGTGAAGTAAACCAGGATTTAATGTTGGTATCAGATTTTAGTGCAATGCATTCAATAGCTGTTGAGATATTTCACTCAAAGTTGCAAAGAATAATTTCATGGTGTACAAGATTAAAAGTCAGGATGTTGGCAAAGTGTGTCATGAATGTCAAAGCAAAATCATTTATCTCCATCTATCTGGTAGTTGTTGAGTGATTTGAATCTGGACCAAAGAGATGGGACCGATTACTGCTACTAACATACCTACTGTAAGATAAAGAATGCTTCATTTTATGGAAAAACTACAGGAGTATGTCATAGCTTTTCTCTCTCCTATAGTACAGTTGCTTTTTAAAACATGTGTGTGTTGGTTAGCACAGTACATGCCTAAATTGTGTGTGTGTGTGTGTGTGTGTGTGTGTGTGTGTGTGTGTGTGTGTGTGTGTGTGTGTGTGTGTGTGTGTGTGTGTGTGTGTGTGTGTGTGTGTGTGTGTGTGTGTGTGTGTGTGTGGCTGTCATAGCGAGCAGTAGGCTGTCCTCATGCTTACTTTAGCATGGAGGAGCAGGACATGCATGAATGGAGCTGAGAGAGACCAGAGAGAGATTTCACACTGAGACGACCTCCCTCTCTCTCTCTCTCTCTCTGTTTGTGTGTCTGTGTGCAAAAGAGAAGAGTGTGAAAGTATAGTTCAGTGAGAGTCCAGTGCTTCACGTCGAGCAGGAAAGAAAGCAAAAGAAAGAAATTTACCGTGTGCTCTGTGCTTATGCCGGCCTGAAAAGCTCCCATTTTTTCCTGAGCGATGTTTATGTTGATAGAGGACTTGATGCTGTCGACATTTAATAATTAAAATGTGAGGTGAAGTGAAAGAATAACCTTGATGTGGAGATAGACAGCATGCATTCTGATCAGGAGGATGAAACTGAAGGGAATAAGGTTTGGAAGGATGCTTGGAAATGTCTTCTTATGGAAATTATAAATATGACAAATTTATCAGAGCCTTTAAATTAGTGCATGCACTGAGCACAAGTGAAACAGACCAAAAACCTAAAAGAAACCAAAGTAAGAGCAGATTTCTAGATGTAAAAATCTGTCTGTTTGATGCAAGTTTGAAAGATTTTCTATATAAAAACATACCTCCAGTCAGACATCTATGTAAAACTTTACTTTCCACCAGTTTCTTCGCTCCTCAAAGTGAAAAAAAAGTCTCTTTTTTATGTCGAGGTCATATATTGGTTCAGCTACAAGACGACATCCTTATCACTGCCAGATGTCTTTCAAGGAAACTACAGAGAGCTTCTACAGTAGGTGCTTCCTCACTTGGCTTGTAGCTGTGCATCAAAAACAAAGCTAACATCCTTCCTGTCTCTGGTGTTTGGAGTCTGTGAAAAACACCCTGAAATGCATACACTGTACCAGATTAAGAGAAAAAGTTTGTCCTAATTTATTTATTTATCAGATTAGAGAAATTAGAGTAAATCAACAGTTCAGAAATCTAATTGTGTTTTCATTCAGATGTTTAACTCTAATAGTTTACCTGCAGAAGAAAGGACCTTTGTGGCTGATCAACAGATAATTGAAGAAAGATGTCTCATCCAGGGAGTTTGAACTGTTAATGAAGCCAATTTACATCAAATCTTTTCACTGCAGTGCTATGCTTTGCATGAGTGTCGCGCTTGCACTTGTCAGCATCTAGTCAATAGATAAAGTCAAGATTCATAAATTCATTGTAATAAATACTTGTGTATCTGGAAGGTCTAGATTTGAATCAGTCAGTATTGAGGTAAAACCTACGCCACGAATACAAAAAAACAGTGAAAAGCACGAGGCAGGTGAGGGATACAAAAAAATGTCCAAGTCAGTGAACACCTCCTGAGGTGGTCAGAACAATACATTTGCACATTGATTTTTTTTAAATATACCTGACGGCTATCTGGGGCAAGGCACTACAAATGAGTAAATATAAGGTAAATTTAATGTTAAACCTAGAATTCTTTCATTTTGATTATATATGTTGCTTTTCTGTGTGCAGAAGCTGTCCTGCATGCCTGTTTCTCCTGGAAGAGATATCCCTGTTTGGTTGTTTTTTTCTGGGGTCTGGAGTGGGTGTCAAATGACTGTACAGATTGTAAAGCCTCTTGAGGCTTGAGGATGTGGAAGTACTGCGAAGGATGTAGGAGTGCTGTATGACTGTATGAAAGTCTTCTTTTTATAAAGCGGATTTGTAAAAGAGTGCAGGTACTTCTACCAGACACTTCTCCCCCTTTTTCCAATTTATTTTATGGCTGTTGCTGAAACTGCAGAGGCCATTAACGCCAGGGGATCTTTGAGGGAGCTCCCAGAGGGAACGCTGCTTCACACAGCTTCTAAATTGTAATTTCTTTCTTTTTTTGTTTTGACAGGAGCACCATCTTATCCTCTGATCTCCCAGGGACCATTTTTCAACATTTTTCCCTTTTTTCCCCCTAATCTGATCTTGTTCTTTTATATGTTCTACAGCTTGGAAAAGGAGGAAAACTAGTCTTGGGGTTTTCAAGGACGCCTGCAGGCTCTGCTTGAATGTGTGGAAACTTTCCCCCTGCAGGTTGTAATCTCTGCACAAATCCAACTATCAGCAGTGGAAACCTTTTTAAACATGTTTTTGTCAGATCTGTGCTTTTTCCCCTCTTTTGTCTTTACATTCTGCTGCTGCCTTTCTCTCCAGCTCTGCAATATTATCCTTCCCTCCAAGCCTCCTTCCCACTCTTGTTTAGAAGGTGCAACAGCACCGGGGGATTCGTCTTTTTGAAGTGTATGATTAATTTTCCCTCTTTCTAGGTGCACTGAACTGCAGCGTGTGAGTCTGTGTGTGTAGCCACTGTCCCATTTCTTACCTGAGCTCATTAGTGCAATGTGAGAAAGTTTTTTGTTTCTCCCTGACTGTCTCTTCCTCCCTCTCTCCACCTTCTCTACTGTCCTTTCACACTTTCTCTCTCATTGTCGTGTCTCACATCTCCCTCTCTCCTTCCACTCACTCTTTCATCCCATTTCCTTCTTGTTCCCTTCCATCCTCTCCTTCCTCCATCCTTGTTTTTTTTCTGTCTTCCTCAAATTCTTCCACACATACACACTCTTGCTGAAAGCAGATCAGTGAGGCCAATACTAACCACTGTCAGCTTGTCACGGTTGGGTTTGAGCCAGAATATAAATGTAGTGCACTTTCTGCATAACATTAACACAATGTGTGTGTATGTGTGTGTTTTCAAGAAGAAAGCCTACCTACAGTACAGACTGTGACTGAACCTGTATTTTTTAAAAAACAGAAAACATTACCAGCAGAATAATGTGCTACAACCCTGTAAACCTGTGCTCACAGATGTGTGTATAAATAAGATTATAGCAAAGAAGAACGTATCAGTGCTGCCTGAAGCAAATAAATCAGTTTTCACCTCCATGCAGGGGAAATTCTATTGGGCCCTTATGAGG
This sequence comes from Amphiprion ocellaris, assembly GCF_022539595.1. NCBI lineage: Eukaryota > Metazoa > Chordata > Actinopteri > Pomacentridae > Amphiprion > Amphiprion ocellaris. The sequence continues at coordinate 4,169,441 of NC_072779.1, forward strand.
CGCGATCAAGAAGTTCAAAGACTGTGTTTATTAAAAGCAAATTTAAAAAAAAGGTAGTCTGGTTGTGCAGTGATGCACTGCTCCAAACGCTCCTGCAACACTTTCAATGAGACTTGAAGTGACATTTTGCAGGCATGTCAAGCACAATCTGGAACACAAACTGAATCTCCTTAATCATGCCAAAACTGCATTAGGGTCAAAATATAATTGAGGGACTTTTGAAGCCCATGGGATATATCTTTCATAAAAAGTAAAAAAAAATCTAACGTTTTTTTATGTTCATTATGATCGTGTCTTTACAAATTCCATCATTATTTATTATGGAAACAATCACTTATTAATAAAAAGTGACTGGATATCACTAAAATGTCAACTAAACAACCGTCCAAATTTAATAACAACCACCTTCTAATTAGCTACACAATAATATAATGAGCTTATTAAAAAATTATTTGGATTGTGTTCTTTTTATTAAGTTGAGATAATCAGGACAGGTATTTCTTTTTTTTTTTGGCAATATATCAAATTTTAGTTTGAAAATAACAAATTGTATCTGTGTCCAAGAAATCACTTTCAACTAAGTTATCCATTACAAAAACACCTCTCAAGGAAGTGTGTTAATTCCAGATCACATGACCTGCTCCACATGATGTCATTTCCTCCTGAAGAAAAGACTGGCCAGACTCCAAGGCTTTCTGAGTTATTTAATATAAAGTAGTGTGTGAGTCAAGTGTGGATTTATGGCATGTCAACAGGTTTACTACAATATCTTTATAAATAACTTTCAATTTCAGTTGTATATATAATATTTAGAAGAATCTTTCTGTAAAAATGCCATGTGGTGTTTGGTTATAGGCAGTCATGTTGATTTTAGGCCTGAAAACAGCAAAAAATGTCAACAATGTTACAAAAAGTCCCGCAAATACATATTGACCCCACTACTTGAATTTCACTTTGGGGAAGAAGACGTACGGAGCGAGCAGGGCCAGTGGGGATTGATGATTGTGTTGCTGTAGCCAAACAAAATCAATGTGTAATCAATGTGCTATGAGCAGACACAAGCCACAGTTCAGATCGTTTAATGTGACAGTAGGCAAAGACAGTCCAACCCTGGTAGAGGAATTCCACGTGAAGACAGTCACACTTCTCTCAGATTTGCCTCCTGCCTGCTCTCTAAAGTGAAACTAAGGCTAAAGGATTGCTGTTTTAGCACAGTTTAGAAGATTTACAGATGATGTTTGATATGTTAACAACACGGGACTTCCAGGAAACTTTGCAGGAGTTCTGAGATCGTTTTAAATCAGTATTAATCAGCATTTGACTATCAAATACTTAACCGTCACTGGATATTAAACCTGAGCCAGATCAATCGTTTTAAATGCTTTAGAAAGGCTGGAGAAGGTTTAACCACAGGTCCAATAAATTCCCGACACTGAAATATTAACCTTGTGTTGTCATATTGATGGTGAGAACACAGAGCGGATAATGTGACCTTTTGAAAGGCAAAAAAAGTCAAACCAGAACATTGATCTGCATCTAACTGATAAATACATTTACATGCTGAAGCAACAATTTTATGGCCCCCAGTGGAGATATTATTCTGAAAGGCATTGTAAGGAAACATATTTGGATGTTTAGATAATTCTTGGGAAAATATTTTAGTTCATTCAGTCCCTCCAGGAATTTGCAATGCTGTGATCGCAACAATTAATGCAAATTCAACCAATCTCCATGAATTCTGTGTGATCTTGCAATTTTGTCCAATCACTGCAACTTTTCCACAATTCTGTTCGGCCTCCCATGAGTTCCACCAATCATAGCAGTCCCCAGTGCAAACGTAATGCACGTACGTCACCAAATTCACTTCAATGTTTCTGGTTTGAAGATGCAGACATGTTTGATTCTAATGTCTGTCATTTACCAACAAAAATTACTGCTGAAGACCGTCAAAAACAATTCCCTGATGTTCTCCATGAAAGTGGAGCTAAACTGTTTAGCACCCGTGCAATATTGTGGTGGAATACAAACAAAAATCATCAATTGACAAACACTTTTCTACCACGAAACACATTAGGAGAACGGCTGAAAGGAGCGGACCACAGACCAGACAAAACACCAAGATGGAAACTGTAGCTTCCAGATCTGTTGGAGCTCTGAAAGAATGAAGGGAAGTTAGATCAATTAATGACGTGACAAGCCATGAGCGTGTGTGTGAACACGTGTGTCCTAGGATGTGAAATTAAATTTTTAAGCCAATGACAGATATGTCCAAATATGACTCGTTCAATAGTTAATGATTATTTTGTGTCTTAAATCTACCAACCACTTCATGTTAAACCAGTAAATGGCTGCTGCTAATTTCCCACTGTGGTGTCACAGGTGTGTAAATGGGTCGGAACATGTTAAAGAATTCATTTAGGAATAAATATTGTCAATTAAAATGTTGAAACATGTTCAAAAAGCTGAAAAAACACAACTTTTTAACAGCTGTCACAGTCTCCCGCAATTTCATCTCAACAAATACGCTCAAAACACCACAGCTTACATCACAATTTTTTAGAAAAGCTGCCGTCAATTCAGGGATTTTAGGCCACAACAATCTAAAAAAAACTCCCCCAAAATCCTGGAGGGATTGCTCATTATTGATGCTTCATGTAATATCCTTTACACAGTTGGTCTTGTTGGGTGTTGAGTCACTGTGTTGAGTTTCTGCTGATGTTATCATTAGTAAATTACTTGCTAGAAAATGACATCAGATACATTTTACTACTTTGTACTTTCAGCATCATGAAGCTTCTCTGTCTACATGCTGGGCTTCAGGGATATTGACCGGCCGCCTGCCTGCCTGCCTGCCTGCCTGCCTGCCTGCCTGCCTGTCCGCCTTGCTGGTAGCGTGACACGAGCAACCCCCAACATGACAGATAAACATGACAGACAGACAGGCGGACTGGCAGACGGAGCGTGGATGACGGAAGAAGGACTATGAGAGACAGACAGGCAGACAGAGGTTAGCGGTTCTGTTTTCGGTGGGTTAGAGGAGAGATGTGAGTTTTCACATGGAAACAAACCCGGAGGGATGTGAGGGGAGGGAGGATAAGCTCAGGGTAGCTAAAGGGTTCTGGAAAACTCATTTTTACAGTTGTAAAAGCCTTCTGTGCTGCTCACAGTGGATGTCAGATAATTAAATACTGGCAATACAAAAATGCATTCAAGTGTGAGCGTCATCACTGTATTGAGAGACAGTATTTATGATGCTCAGCTTACTGTGTTCTAGGGCTGCAGCTAACCATTAATAAAGACAATTATCTATAGTTGTGAGGTCTAAAAAATGATTGATAAATAGTGAAAAATGGTCCACCAAGTCCTCTTTTGTCCACAACCCAAAGATATTGAAGTTTGCCGTCATAGACAAGTAAAGAAACCAGAAAATTATTACATTTATGAAACTGGAATCAGAGAACTTAGATTAAAATTGAAATGAAAGTACAACAGTTAACTGATTAGTCAAATTTCAAAATAACTGACAATCATTTGAACAGCCGACAACAGATCAATTAAAAAGCTCATTGCTGAGGCTCTAATAATATAAGGCTTGTTCACAAAATCTCAGGCATTACTACAGCTCACGTCACCTGTGTTCTTGTAATATTAATATTTCTTTTGAATCTTTCCTTTAAAACATTTTTTAAAGGAAAGGCCTTAATGAATGTTTGATAATGCGTCTCTGTTTTATGGTTCCATTTGTTTCCCTTCTGTTTAATGACCTCACTGTTTTATGTTCTCCTTGTTTTTATGCTCTCCAGCTGCTTCTATGATTTTTTGATATTTTGACTCATTTTGTTATGAGTCTTTTTAATTATATCTGTAAGCACTTTGTAACTTTAAGAGAAAATGCTTTATAAATAAACTTTATTACATATTATTGTCTTCCCACTCAGCTACTGCGGCAACTCAGACAGGTCTGTGATTAAAACTTACTCTGGTAAGCTTAAAATAAGGCGGTAAAATGTCAGAGTTACTCAAGTTGAAAGCAAGTGTGGGCTGTTTTCTACGATGTAAAAGAAAAAAATTCCTGTAAATAACAACAAAACAAAACAGAAAATCTGGCAGCCAGGACACGTGTAAAACAAAAAAAAGGAAAAGGGGAAAAAAAAGCAGAAAGAAATAGCGAACATCTGTGAACAGAATGTAATTACTGTGAAATACTGTGAAAATAGTGTAATTTTGAAAACACAAAAGTAGAAATGACCATTTATACAAATATGAAGTTTTGATATGGAAGTTTTGGCCTTTTTACCAGTTTATATAAGGTTAACATGCAAATGAATATATTTTTTCTAGGATTTTACTAGTTATCTGTAATTTAACAAAACACAGGAAATCTATAAAATAACAGTTACAATGTAATAAAGTACATAATTAAAAATAAGGAGAAATATCTGTAAAAATAATTCTATTTTTTGATAATTCAAATGCTGTGAATACAGTGAATTTGTTGTAGCCTGTTTTTTTTAAACTAGGTATCTGTAATTTAAGAAAACTGTGAAAATCTGTTAATAAAAGTAAACTGACCAAAAAAAGTATTTCACAAAATGTGTTTTTTGTTGTTGTTGCATGAGCTGATTGCATTTTAAATGTCAGTATTGCAGTCAGTCATGTTCATGTAATTATGCAAAGGCCAAACCATGATTAATATTCAATTAACTGTGCAGCCCTGGGCCATTTTTAGTCATTCTTAATGTCACTTTAGCATCACATTGTATCGTAAAATCAGTTTTTCGTGAAAGGAGAACAAACGTAGACAACTGATGGACCGACTGAAACAGGATGTCGGACGCGACAATCAAAACAAGATAAGTGAGTGGGAATGACAAGGCAAATGCAAGCCTTGGAGGACACTGCAAATGAGAGGAAGAAGCAGATGGAGGAGAAGAATGATTAAAGAAGAGGATAAGGAGAAGCGGAGAGCGGGGGGAAAATAAGAGGGAAAGATGTTGAGGGACGCGACAAATCATTACAGCAGACAACCTCATCCTTCACTCTGCTGCTCGCTCTCTCCGTCGCACACACACACACACACACACACACACACACACACACACACACACACACACACACACACACACACACACACACACACACACACACACACACACACACACACACACACACACACACACACACACACACACACACACACACCAGCTATCCTCTCTAATCTCACTCCTGTGGCAGTGTGAATAGATATGGCTGTTTAGTGCCAGCAGCTCAGCTCCTGGTACCTGATGGCAGCAATCTGCTGAGTCAGCAGCTCTGCACCGCATGTGTGTGTGTGTGTGTGTGTGTGTGTGTGTGTGTGTGTGTGTGTGTGTGTGTGTGTGTGTGTGTGTGTGAGAGTGTGTGTGTGTGTGTGTGTCCCTTTGGGAGTGTGTTACTGAGAAACACAGAGGGAGTCAGGAAGAGAGAGTGAAAGTGCTCGTATTCGATTTACTTGAGTGCGTAGATGTGTGTCGCCTTCCTCGGGAATGAAGAGCGCTGCAAATTGAACACTAACTTCCCACTCCACAACAGGAGCAGGCTGACAGAAGTTCACCGTCATTACCGCTGCCAGCAAGACATTACTGGCATTACCATGACAACAAGCTTCCACTGCCATCGCCACGACAGCCGCGGGTCACGACTCTTTAAACTAAAAGGTTCAGCAACAAAGGCACATACGGGGCGTTCATTATTTCTCAACTTAAACATCATCTACATAACAACCACCATCATCACCAACAGCAGCAGCAGCTATAAAATCATTTCCGTGTGAAAATGATACAAATATTGGTGTGTAACTCAGCTGTGTTTTAATCATCAAGTTCAGAATGCTGTTCAATCTTGCCTTCTGCAGCTGACATACAGCACGGTGTGAACGTTTCAGGCAGTTTAGATTCTTATCCATCACACTGTGCCACCAGGGAGCCGTCTAATCAGCCTTAAATTCATTCTGCAGCACGACAACCCCAAACAAGAACTATCTTCGGTGACGAGAAGAACAAGGACTCGTGCTGCAGACGACATGGCTCCGCACAGAGCCCCAATTTCAATTTCATGGAGTCAATCTGAGATTATACAAAGCGACTGAAGCAACTGAAACGAACCAGAGAACAAGCCACCTGCAAAAACCTTGAAAACATGTTTTTTTAAAAAAAAATTATTGCACTTTGTATGAAGCAAACTGATAGAGAAAACTTACTGGTGAAAATCTAGTAACTTCTGCACAGTGATGTGTCTTTGCAAGTTAGGGTTCCTTATCTCTTCTGTGTTGAGTGATTTAAGTATTGTAATTTTATTTTTCCCCATTTAAAGACTTCTTTTGCATTTTTTTTCTAGCTTTTTAACTACTGCCAGCTACACTGTAATATGGGGCTAATTTGTAAGCAGTGTTCTCATCTGTGCCTAGAATACCTGACTGTTTAATGAGCCTACTTTTTCAAACATTTCTGCACATTTTAACAAAATTGTAGAACATAGTGTCATGTTTGTACATTAAGGTCAAGAGTTTACTGACAGTAATAACTATAAATTTCTGTAAGTTCACCTATCCTCTGATCTGATTTTCTTTTACACCAGATTAGAGCAACAACTCATCTATTTTAGACAATAGACTAACATGCAACATTTCTGTATTATTTTACTATTATTTATTTGTATAAATGATTGAAAATTGTATCATCCCCAAGTAGAATATTTCTTATAATCAATCAAAAATGAAAATTTTACAAATAATTTATATTGAAAATAAGGCTCTACAATACAAACTCAATACAATAGAACTGAATACACCTGCAGTCACTGATGATGATTAAAACTGCACAAAAATGGTCATAAAGTGACACCAGAACTTTCTCAATGTTGGACCTATGATCTATGCATGTCTGCATCATGGCTCCATGTGGAAATCATCTGCTGAGGAACTAAAAAATCTGACTGTTCGTCTTTACAGTGATAGAAAAGGATACAAGAAATTGGAGACCAACTAAAAATCAGTGGAAAAACAGTTGCAGCCGTAATCAAGAGGCGGAGAGTCAGCAATAGTGGTAGTCTACCTATAATGACACCATGGACAGCAGGAGTACTTGCACAATCTAGCTCTAAAAACAGATGGACAAGTTCTTCACACTTGGCACAAGGGTTATCAAGGGTAGCTGGAGTTTGTGTGACAGCTCAGACAGTGTGAAGGACACTGCATAACGTCAACCTATATGGACGGTCTCCAAGAAAAAAAAAAACTTGCTCGCTGCTCAGCACAAAACTGCACGATTAACTTTGCTAGAGAACATAAAAAAAAAGGCTGATGAATAGTAGGAGCAAAATAGTCTCTGAACAACGGCAGAACACAGATTAGTTTACTGTACCGTACTTACTTTTGCAGTATTGAGCTCCTACTGTGGGGCCTGTATTTGATGAGTTATTAATTTAGAACATGAGCAAATGCCGTACTGTTCAACTCAGGAATTATGCAGCTAATGTAAGGTGTTTCAATGTTAAAATCAACTGACATTTAATTGACTTTGCAGGGGAGGAACTCATTTCAGGTGTGTGCTGTTAACATCTGGACATTCTTCACTTCTGTATGAGCAGGAAGCTCAGCCTCATTCTCTGTTTACATCTGTTGTCATACATGTGCGCGAAACAAGTTGCAGAAACAGTAAGAACGTTGCCCTAGTTTATTTGAGCTTAATTTAAAACTTGTGTTTTGGCCAGAGGTCATTAAGCCTCTGAAAAGACTTTGTCATGGTGCTTCTTAATTACTTAAACTCCCATAATGCTCTCCATTTGCAAACGCAGATGTGGCCCCATCCTCTGGTCGCTACAGTATTAAATGGTAGGAAGAATCAGGTACTGTAAATAATTTACAACACTTGAAATGTGTATTATCTACAATAACAGCATTGGGTATGTTGCAATATTAAATAATTAATGACTCGGATCGGAAACAAAAACAATAACATAATAATGACTGCTAATAAAACTAGCTCATTTATGACCAGTTTTGTTGTTTTCAGGTGAAACAATAATGCTAACAATCGGGGAAGGTGAAACACAAAAGTAGCCCAGTATTTACTCCACCAAGGAATGTGGTGGAGTTATGTGACAATCGGCATGCGTTTGTCCGTCTGTTAGTCTGTCTGTCTGTCTGTCTGTCTGTCTGTCTGTCTGTCTGTCTGTCTGTCTGTCTGTCCGTCTGTCTGTCTGTCTGTCTGTCTCTGTGCGCAACATTACTCAAGAACGGACTAACAGATTTGGATGACATTTTCAGGGAAGATCAGAAATGACACAAGGACCAACTGATTAGATTTTGGCAGTGATGCGGCTTATAGTCTGGATCCACGGATTTGTTAAAGATTTCTGTATCACTGTGAGACAGTGGCACAGCGTCACTGTAACCATGACAACAAGTGAACATCACATCAGCTGCCTGATCACATGATCCTACTACAAATTGACCGCTGCGGACTTATCGGGACTTATCCGTTGGAAATCATACAAGGACTGAGCAGCCTTGGCAGAGTGCTACGTTCTCTGAGTGCTTTTCTTGGTAAATAATGTGACAAGAAGACCAAGAACTATTCTCCATTTAACCCGGCGTGTCTGCTGAGCCGATATCTGACCAACAATACAGCCATCTTCATCCTTCCTGCTCTCCATCTGGAGTAGCTACACAAAATACATCGAGGTCAGTCGTCTGTGTAGAGTGGATAGAAAATCCAGCTCCATTTCTGTGGATGGTGTGTGTCACAATATCTGGCTGAACTATTATTCCAGTGTTCTTTGCTGTGCAGGTGTCAAGTGTGGCCTACTGTGCAAAAAAAATGATGACAGGCCATTTCCAAAGCTGTCCACCCACCACACTCAGCCAACAAGGGTTTGGATGTAACCGCTATACACTTGAGCTTTCAAATTTTTTTTTTTACCTTTTTTCCTTTTCTTTTTTTTTCTGTGTGGACAGAGTGTGTGTTGGCGGCCTTGGCTGCGGTGGTTGAGTGGGTGAAAGGTAACAGGTTTCTACATCAGTTGGTGTGTTTAGATGACTGGAATTAAATGGCTGCAGACATGCACTTGTGTTTTCTTGTTGTGCTTTTTTTTTTTTTTGTCTCTCTCCTACCTCCGGCCATGTCCTCTTCCAGTAGTTGTATCTGCAGGTGGAAAATCTTCTCCTGGAGGTCGCACAGAGTGTGTTTCATTTTCTCCCTCCGCGTCACCATGTAGCACAGGTTACGCACCTGAAACACAAAACAGAACATCGTGAGTGGAAATAATGAGACAGAGGTGTGACATGGGCAGCATGTTTTATCTCAGGCTCATCTCATCATGATTTAGTGATGACAGCCCAAACAGAAAGACTTTACAACCAGCAGCCGTGTGGATACAAAAACAGGTATATGAAGGCATTTTGTCCATTTGTGTCCAACAAATAACACACTCTTTTCAGCCATGACAGTATTTTTGTCATCTTATTTGTCTTACGGGACATGAAAGATGACAGGCACATTAATCTTCTGTTCAACTAAATTTCTCACGCTCTGACCTGAGACAGATGTGCTGCTGTGATACTGAGGTGGGTCATAAATATGAATCAGTGCAATGACACTAGGTTTGTAGAGTGATACTACAGTTGAGTTATGAATCCTCCATCTCTAAATTCAGTGCATCAGTGGTTCTGTTTGTACAAGTTAGAAACAGTGAATTCTGAAGCGTGAATTTGCCAGAACCAGCTGGAGATTAGATTCAGCTTTATTGGCATTTTACAGTACGATGAAATGCAGTCTTTCACATATACCAGCTTGTTAGGAAGCTCAAGCTTCAACTACTGACTTTCTGATCAGTAGCTCAAAGCCCAAAGCCTTAACCACCGAGCAGTTGATTGATTGGACAAATCTATCATGTAATTGTTTTTTTTTAAATTGCTCAATCAATGATTTTGTTTGCTAATTTAATGGTCTGCCTCCTTGAAGATTTAACTCTGGTGAATAATTAGTCTGTGGACCACAATTCAAAGTGTGCAACAGCTGGCAGTTGGAGTTTTGTGTGTTTGATAAACAAGTTAACAGCACATAGCGGCAGCCACTGTTCAGTGAAGATCAAGTTACTTTCAGTGTAACAGTTACACAAATATCGTGTATTGTGTTTGATGCTGCACATGCAATGTTTTGACAGTAATGGTCCAGACAGTAAAGGCAATTTATCAGCTATGAGCCAGGCTGGGGTGAAGACAGAGGTCTCCCTGCTGCAGTTAGAAGTAGTAAATATGAAAAGGTAAAACAACACCTTACATCAGGGGTGTCAAACATGCAGCCTGCGGGCCAAAACTGACCCGTCAGAGGGTCCAATCCGGCCCGCGGGACGACTTTGTAAAGCGTAAAAATTACAGAGAAGACATTAACTGCAGATTGTAAATTTGTAAAACTATAAATCTAAAATAATTTCTGGACCATGACAAGTTGTTTTGATCATAAAGTAAAATCCTAGGTTGCTTTTTTGTCATTTTGTGTCTCGTTTTTGTAATGTTTTGTCTTGTTTTTATTGTTTTTCTTGTCTGAATTTTGTCATTTGTCTCATGCTTTTGTCATTTGTGTTCCCTTTTTGTCTCACTTGTGTTGCCTATTTTTTGTCGCTTTGTAACCTTCTTGTCAAATTTTTTGTCTCGTTTTTTCATGTTGTTTGTCTAATTTTTTGTCATTTTGTTTCTCGCTTTTGTTGTTTCGTGTCTCATTTTTTGCCATTTTGAGTCTCATTTTTGTCATTTTGTGTTTCATTTTTGTAACATTTTCTCTTGTGTTTGTTTTTTTTAAAAGTAAAATACAATATCATTCAGTTTCAGATACCGGTGACTGAAAGTTGTGTACCTTTCTCGATAGTCTGTGATCGGGAAGTTGTAATGTGTAAAGTGAGGGATAATGTTGAAATTGAATTTATTTTTCTTTAGAAATTTCAGGTTGTTCATGATGTTTTGTGAAAACATAGTTGACTGAATGTGAATATTTTCAGAATGCACTTTTTTTGCACTAAAACAAAGGAAAAAACTGGAGTTGTGGTTATTTATAGGTTATTATGCTGTGATTTTACTGCTCTGACCCACTTGAGATCAGATTGGGCTGAATGTGGAACCTGAACTAAAATGAGTTTGACACTCCTGCCTTACATGCTTTTAATAACTTAATAGCACAGTTGTGTCTCCCACAGTGACAGATAAACTAGCTTCAGGTTAACTTGAGTGCATCAGTTTTGGACAAATTTGTGCAGAGGTCTTTGTGATACTAAGCATTCATGAACTGGTGTTTAATTCCATTCTGCATAGGAGATCGAACAATAAACCTTCATCCTGCACATGTTTTGATTCAGACTGAGCACAGAGAGGAGGGGCTGTTGTTCACAGACAGGTCCATTGTCAATGTGTTTGTCAGAGAAAAACAAAGAAACTGAAAATGGGGCACGGCTCTGCAATATAATGAGATTTTACCCATTTTAAATAGTAAAGAAAGAGAAAATCAATATGTGGCGGTCAGTGTTGATGTTGAGGTGGGTGCCAAAAATAAATCAGTGAATGGAAAACACTGATCTGACGCTATCATCAAATAGTCCCAGACACCTCTATGAACAAACCAGCACTCTCTGTGTATTAGACTGACAGAGTACAGTTGGAGAATTAGAACATATCGCCCAATCACACACCAAACTACGGACATGAATGATGGAGAGAGCAAAGATATGAACAGTAGGATGGATGTCACACGTGACTCTAGCTTTATAAATACTTGGTTAAGTCTCTGCTTCACCTCATCAGGCTTGAGCACCAGAAGGCTGTTTTTAGCAAGTTAGCAGACACACACAACTAGACACACACTGGTGACAAAAGTGGAACATCTGGCAGCGAAACAGCCTGACATTTTACCAGAAACGGGTGGACACCAAATTAGGGCTAAGTAAAAGTGGGTACTAGAAATAGGCCTGTCAGGTGGACAAAAACACACCTCCATTTAATGATATTGGCCCTTGTTTGCCAAGTATAAATCGTCTATAATTGCCAGGCAAAACAACTTTATAAGGCAATATATGTCAGAGGTATGGCTTTTTCAGCTTGTTGCAGTTTTTCCTCTGTGTGCCACTGACCCAAAAATAAAGCAGCTCTAGTAAAATTCCTCATAAATGACTCTATTTAGGTGAATGAAGGGTAATGTAGTGCCACTAAAAGTATCAGATAACAAGTCACAGCACTGCCTCTTTTGGAAAACAGTGCAAAACTTCCAACATCCAAAGGTTAAAAAGAAAGATGTATGTATTATTGGATGTATGCATCCAATAATGAGACAGTAAGAGGTACGAGTCGTGAGGCAACGTCCTGTTTCCTGCCAATAAACTGGATCCCAGACTCTTCTTCCACTCAAGCCCAAACTCCAGCTGAGCCCTCCTGCTCCTACATGCTGCCAAATTATTATCATATGATCCCATAAGCAGTATATAACTGCATATGCGTCTGGACGGAGAACATAGAGCTGGAAGATGAATGTGTGAGCGTGCATGTTTATGTTGAGCACATATGGATGTTCAAAGAAAATCTGTGGTTGTAAATGCATGTGTTACTGCTTTGTATTGGCAACATATAAGACGGAGGGAGACAGAGGGAGAAGAAAGCAGGAGAAATGGCAGAGAATTAGACTGTAACGGGCTGAGAGACGTACATAAATTGAGGGAGACAGGTGGGAAAAGGCAGGCATTGCCGAAGCGTGGGTAAAGAACATTCAAAGATAAAGAAGTGCATAAGGAGCTAACGTGCGGTCCCTTTGCTGCTGTAGCTGTTACATGTGAACAAATTGACTTTATCTACAGATAAAATGATTACAGAGCACAGATCCATGTTAGTTCAGACCGTGGAAGGAAACCTCAGGAAGAAAGTGGAAAAAGGGTTAGTGGAAAAGAAAATCGGGACCAGAGAGACGATCCAAGTGCACTGAAGCGAAAATTTGTCCTGATTCATGCCAGAAAGCAAAGTAGAGAGACATACATCAAGCTGCGAAACAAGCGTGTCGTGTTCGCTTTCTGCACGATTCAATAAGACTGAACTTTGATCTACAGAACTATGATGCTCTCCAATGTGCAGACAGTCTGAGTGAAGGGGGCAGACCAGGAAATATTGTACTGCAGATAAAGAGGTGGGAGTGATTCTGCTCTCAGAAATAGTTCATATAGTGTGTCAACATGGGAGGAGTAGCAACTGTGTTCTTCATAACTGTTGCAACTCCTGTTTGGTCAATAAACTCTCTGAACTCCAAAACTATACTATGCATCATTGCCAACAAATGTAAAAACACAATCGTTGGATTTTGAAGCTGAACTATTCATCTGTGACGTGGTGTTTTATGCTAAAAACCAAATCTACGCTTAAAATCGTGACATTTCATTAAAAAAAAAAAAATCACCTTTATCCGTCTCTTTTTTCTCTAACAAGATTCTGTAAAAAACAAAAAAATTCTACACTCCTCACCACAAGCATGATGCCATGACTGACTCAGCTTTGACTAACAGACTTATGCCTGCAGGGAATGTTTACATAGCACAGGATAGGAGGCAAATATGGGAAAAATTCCACATTTAAGTTGTAAGACATTAACAGCATTTAAAATCACAGTTTGCACACAGTTTTGGTTACACATGTGGGCACTTAAATGCTGTACATCTTGATTTTTTTTTTTACACTTTTCCCCCTTTTTTTGTGAATTCATGTCATTATAACTGTTTTACTGCACTTGAACATTAGATTGTGTGGAAATATTACCACACTTGATGTTACATGTAGACTGTAAAGGCCATGGTTCAGCAAATCAAAACAACTCAACAGTCCCAAATTTGACATACCATCATATAAGCAAGTTAAGATTATAATGAATGCTGTATGTTAGTCATGCACGGCACTCAGTAACTCTCAGTAAGTAATTGCACCCCTGAAAGTTGGAGATATACAGTCATGACAACAGGACAGAGAGGCAGGAAGGGAGAGAAACTAATTGGGTCCAAGCCAGACCACTTGAATCCCAAACAAGCCAGAAACTGGATCTCTGCCAACTGTATTTCTCTCTCAACGGGTGAATCAGTAATCATGTGCCTCTAACTACATCTGAGTGCATCATGTGTGTACGAGGCCGAGGATTTGTCACGGAGCTAATGGGACACGCTAATGTTTGTGTATGTATTCAGGAATTAAAAAAGGCAGAGCAAACAGTGACATGTAAAGAAAACAAAACCACATCCTAGACTGGAACCACCTGTAGTCGTCAGAAATTGCGAGATAAGGAGGCGGAACGAGAGGAAGGGCTGCGCGAGTTTGCATTTATGATATGATCGCTGGTTTATTTGTTTGCTTAAACAGCGTGGGTGCGTGTAGGTGTGTGTTTGTGTGCGCTGGCAGTCCTGCAGGCCGACTGTTTATCTGTTGGTCTTGATGGATTCGTCAGCCTGGCCTATCTGACCCATTCCATCCCTGTGTTAGAGCACTGCAGATAAAAATAGCTGCTCAACTGGGACACAATGTGCAGAGCCTGGCTTTGATTAGGACACTGTGTGTGTCTGTGTGTGTCTGTGTGTGTGTAGCGTTTTCAAAAACAACTACCTCTGCCTGCAAACATGACAGAGGAGTGGAGAGCAGGATGAGGGGTAACGAAGGGGAAGAGCGATGAGAGAAGAGGGAATTCAGAAGAAAATAACAACTCAGTTGAACTCACCTCGTGGTTTGTTTACTTCCTCTATCTGTCCTTTCCTTTACCTCCACATTTCACCGACTACTTCCCTCTTTCTCCACCAAAACTATGGATATCAAGGTCAGCTGTCCAAAGCACTGAGCAGCAATGCAGACTTTTTCCATTTTCTGATAATATAACCAACCCAGGGTTAGCTTAAAAATAAAAATACAAGGTCTTTTTGGAGCATGAAAAACATTTGACATGTGAAATCTGGAAATGTACTTGCAAATTTCAAAGTATGTGAATAAAAAACCACTATGCTTATGTTCGATAAGTTTCCTGCTTGACTTTTTCCTGACTTTCCACAACCTGTGGGTGTTGTTTATCCAACATTTTTGAGGTTTGGCATCGTAAAAAAACAACATCCTCAAAAGATTTCACCAATTTTCAAGCTGAAACACGGACATTTTTCAACAGCATAAGTCTTGAGAAATATTAGATGTCAAAAGCAACTGTCCAACAAATTTGTCTAAAAACATACATTTCTATAAATAAAGATTTGTCAAGTGTATTTCAAATGTTTGGGGTACTAATTTATGTGGATTTTCTTTTCGAAACTGTTGCACATTTTTAATTCAGAGTCAGTTTCAATATTAAAGTCACAAATATCAGATAATCTATCAGACTTTGTCAAAATATCTGCATTTTACATGGTAAATGGTGTATATGTACAAAGTTGTTCTTAACTGATTTTTTTAACATTAACAACAGTTTTTCAATTAAATTTTAGTTGAGATGAAGTGAACTGCTCTTCATTTCTGCTTTTAATCCTATTTAACTACATCTGTCTCTCTGCCATTTTGACATGTTGACCCAAAGACTAAAATCTGAGAGGATCTGTTGAGATCATTGTGGGTTTTTTTGTGAAAATTTTAGTTACATATGATAACTGTAAAAACAAAAAAGGTTTGATTTCAGAAGCTGTGGTGCCAAAAAAGTAATGGAAAAATAACCATATCATAAAAATAGTCCATTTCCATAATTAAAATAAACTTTATAACCTTAATTTCATATTAGAATACATGAATGTTTTTGGCTTTTTAATGTGCATGAAGTAAACAAGTAAGTAAAATGTATTTCTACAGCACCTTTCACAGATACAAAATCGAAAAAAAGTCTTTTACAACAATAATAAAACAAGGATAAAAAGAAAAACAAATACTGACAAAAGTAATAAATTGTTAAAAAGAGGGGAGCAGCAGCTAAAATGAAGTGCATTAAAACAATAAATAAACTAAAGCAGCTACAGGTCAACCAACAGCCTGTCGGAATAAAAATGTTTTCAGCTGCCTCATAAAAGCTTCAAGGATAAATACATGTGTAAAAATGATATGAAATTATGTACAATATGTCAGTGTAATGTACAATATATCAACTTCATGTGTAATATTTCATTATTATGTCTAATATTGCTTTGCTATCTCAGAATAATTTCTAGTATTATTTTTTTTTATCCCTATTCTAGTCTTACTTCAGTGTATTGTGCTTATGAATTATGATTTTTCTATTAGGCACTGCATATATAATATGATAGATAGATAGATAGATAGATAGATAGATAGATAGATAGATAGATAGATAGATAGATAGATAGATAGATAGATAGATAGATAGATAGATAGATAGATAGATAGATAGATAGATAGATAGATAGATAGATAGATAGATAGATAGATATAGATAGTTAGAGATAAAAACAGTTTTTTGACAAATTACCAATCCTTATATATGTAATATGCCTTTTGAAAACACATGTATTTGATATTTTTGCATTCAAAATGTCCTGATTGTACAAAATATCTCTCATTTACCAAAAAAATCTCTATGAAATTAAATAACCAATCCTACTTTTTCTGTCTGGCAGTGAAAAATGCTCACATTCCAGCAAATCAAATTGAATTTCTGTCCTTTTTTTCCCTCGACCAGTCAGGTGAGGCTCTCCTGACCATTTGTTATGACAAAGTCGACACGAGACATTCGCAGACGTTCATTAATTTGGCCGGCGAAAATTAAACTTGACAGATCATTTGCTCTCTGGCAGGTGCACCAGAGAGGTGATTTAAAGCACTGGTTGATTAATAAAATAAAAACAGTCAGTGCAGTGTTATATAACTAGGAGTGATGTACAGCTGATAAAATTAACCTACTCCGACTGAAATATGCTTGAAACCAGCTGAGAACGTTTCCCTCCTTTTCTCCCTCCAACTATCCATCTCCTGCTCCTCCTGTCGGTTCATCCATCCTCCCTCCTCCTGTAATTCCTCGACCACTAAACCCACCTCCTTTCTTTCTCATCCATCCATGACACGACAGGCTGCAGATAATCAGCATTACAAGTGTATTAACTGTGCAGCGCCGAGCCAACGCCTCTCATTCCCCACCGTCCATATCTCTCCCTGTGACCTTCACATTGGAAGCCTCCCTCATCCTCTCGTTCTCCGTTAGTGTAGATTATCACCTCGCTCTGCACTCGCCATCCTGTCCTGACAATTAGCGCACACATGTTCTCCATCGCCTCATTTATCTTTCTCTCTCAAAACTGGCTGCTATCAACCACTGATTTCATCAACAGGTGTCTTTCAGGAGGCAGCAACTCTTTGGAGGTGTTTGTGCGGTGATAAAAAGAACAAAAACGCACACATTATATGCCCATTTTCAAGAGATGATAAGGAGAATTCAGAGTTGCGTTGCAGTATGGCGGCTGAGACAAAACAGGTTATTATATAGTTGAAATATAAACTTCACTGTCACAGACGACAACCTGAAAATATAAATAAAAGCTAAATTATACACCGATCAGCCACAACATTAAAACGCCGACAGCTGAAGGGAATAACACTGATTATTTCGTTACAGCGGCACCTGTCATGAGGTGGGATAAACAAGGCAGCAGAGAACAGTCAGTTCTTGAAGTCGATGTGTTGCAAGCTGAGAAAATGGGCAGCGAGAGAATCTGACAGGCTTTGACAAGAACCAAACTGTAATTGTTAGACAACTGGATCAGAGCACCTCCAGAACAGCAGGTTTTGTAGGGTGTTCATGGTATTTATTGTTTCCAAAAGCGGAGGGAATGCAGGGTCATGAGCATCCAACACTCAGTAAAATGCATGGAGAGTCAAGGTCTGAGCCCGTAAAAGAAGTGCTGAAAACCTGAACTCTGCTTTAATAGAAAGATGTCAGAACACACGAGGCATCACAGCTGGCTATGTATGAAGCTGTGTAGCTGCACATCGGTCAGAGAGCCCACGCTGATCCATGTCAACCGCAGACAGTCGCACATGAGCGTCAGAACTGTACAAGGGGATATTTAAAAAAGGTGTCCTGACGAATAAATGGAGGCAGGTCCACTATAGGAAGGAGTCAAGCAGGTGGAGGCAGTTTAATGCTCTTGGATATGTGTCCTGGCAATCATGGATATTAATTTGAAACCTACCTAAACATTATTGCAGACCAGGTACACACCTTCATGGTCTCTTTCAGCAGCATAATGCTTCCTGTCACACTGCAAACATTGTTCAGGAATAGTCTGAGGAACATGACGGAGACTTCAAGGTGTTGACTTGGCCTCCAAACTCCCCACGTCTCAATCCTCTTCAGTATCTGTGGGATGCTCCAAAAAGTCCAATCTACGGAGGTTTCAACTCAACGTCCATGACTTAAAAGGATCTGCTGCAAACATCTTGACGTCTGAAACCTCAGGACAACTCCAGAAGTCTAAATAGTTCAGGACTCAACAGATCAGAGCTGTTTTGTCTGCTTGAAGGGAACCTACTCAATATTAGGCAGATGGTTTTAACATTGAGGCTGATCCATTAAGATTATGTATATAATATATGTGATCTTCCAATACATTTTCAAGCTGTTTAAGTCTGTCAGAGTATTTAAGAACTCCAATGAACTCTCTCTTATCAAAATGAACCATATGACGTTTTTGGCTGCATTTCTTCTGATAAAGTAAGAAAAAGTGTTTATTACTTTTCACAAAATAACCCAGCAGCATCTATTTGCTTATCTTCTCCTTTAAAAATGTCTTCTCCAGCATTCTTTCTACCATCACCAACTACTTAAAGTATGATATTTGGGATTTTTATTTTTGACATTTCCACTCAGGTTGTCGAACGCACTATTTCAGGTGGACGGAAACACACAGTCGTTAATGAGAGTTTCTTTCCACTGGAGGTGGTGTGTAGGTGTGTTTTTGTTTGTCAGTCAACTGCAGCATTCAGGTCTGAGAAAGACGGTGTGTGTTTGTGTGCTGTTGCTTTGGGCAGACAGTCTAATAATAGTCTTATAAGTCTAATTCCCAAACTGATCTCTGAGATTGTGGTTAAAAGCCAGAAGGACCGAAGAGGGAACGTAAATGTACGCGTGTGTGTTAGCAAAAAAATGAAACGTGTCTGTATGTTGTGTGTTGTTTTGAGAAACAGACAAACAGAGTAAAGTGTGTTTCTGGCAGTGTATCTGTGACTAAAAATGGATTTCACGGCAATGACTTAAGTGATATGTGACGCACATGTGGTGAATTCCTGTGACTACATGCTTACAAAGACAGACAGTGATTCAGAAACACAGTAAAACCAGAACAAGACGAGAAAAACAATCTGATACAAAAATATGAAAACACATTTGATTTTCCCCGAATTATACCACTCAGTCACAAGTGCATAACTCGAGTAAAATAAAAAAGCTGGAGAAGAGTACAAATAAGCCCAGAAACAATAAAGATAACAGTCTCTTTCTTTCTTTACTTTTCCAACTAACTTCCAGCTCAGATCTGTATCAATCTGACCCTCTCAGCTCCCAGCATATTGACTACAAACCTGTGCTGCTTACTAATGAGCATCATCGACTGCTCACTCACCCTGAAATACACAGACACCGCTGTGAGGAAGCAGCCAGCTAAAGATCAGGATTATTGATCTTTAATTGGCCCAATATCACCCCAAACCCAATATGGAGAGCCTGGGTTAATTACTAACAAGGCAATCCCAACTGGAATAATTAAACCGAAGTGTACGTTTAACTGTGGACAGCTTGTTTTAGAAGGAGCCGTGCTGCGATCACAAGTGCAAACAGTTCATTGATTTGTCACATGTTGCTTAAGTATGTATTGGCTGTACTGCTGTTGCTACTCAGTTATACCAGACTGAGTTGTTGTTCACATTAACATGAATACTTTTAAAAGTTTAAAACATTCAATCACGCTGCAATGATAAAAAATAACTGTTCACATTGATTTGGTGACTCGCAGGTCATGGTGAATGCGGTTTAAAGCAGCTAAACTCAATATTCTCAAAAGAGCAATACATGAAATACTTTATATTTACTTGTCAGGGACTGCGCACAAAAACATTAATCTCACGGGAGAAGAGATGCATTGTAGCAGATGTAGCTACCGGCTAATTTCCATCTGCGCTCCCGGACACAGTAGGAAATATAAAATACATATCTGAGGGTACTAAATGAAAATATATATCAAACATGCCAGTACAGTCTAATAAACGCCTGCTTTTTTTACAGTGTTGGTTGGTCCATGTCCCACAAAACCACAATTAAGAAGTAAATAGTAATTAACTACCTTAACAGAACATACTCGAAAACATGTAGTGTGTCTTGCAAAAGGTTCCTTTAAAGCTCTTCCTCTCATAGTCTTCATTCAGAAATATTACACCCCAGTGACCTGCACCATCAAAGTGAAAGGTTGGTTCAACGCTCCATAAATTCTTTTCATGATCCTACAGGGACAGTGAGATAACTCCCATACCTCGCATCCTCATCTGTCAAAACATTACAATTTAAGAGGGAAAATAACAACCTGTCTGAGACGTAAATTTAGCTCACGGTTGTCAAATGTCTGCACCGTGAAGCACGTTTAGGAACAAGCTGTAGAAGTAATGCTTTAATGGTGGGTGGATAAACAGGCACTTTAGGCTTCAGGCTCTGTATCGATGCTATATGACACAGACCTCTTGTGAAGAACTAACTAATTATTAATCACAAGTATTGATCTGCCTCAGCAAGAAGCTCAGCGGCAAACCAACCCTGGCAAGTGGCTTCATTCAGGGTTATGTGGTTGACTGTTTTCTTGTCTAAGCATATTTCCTCTTAAATACAGTCAGCTTGAATAGATTTATATCTACAAGACTGGATTAAGTGCGTATCAGAGAGCTATCAGATGGCTGCAGCTCATTGACAACACAACACAGGAGCAGAATGCATTACTCCAATTCTCCAGCTCTGGCTTCTTATGTGTCAGAAAATTGATTTTAAAATACTATTACTTGTTTATGAAGCACACAATGGTTTAGGGCCAAATGCATCTCCGATCTGCTTCTGTGCTACAGACCCTCCAGGTCCTCTGGGGTCAGATTGGTTGCTGTTCTGAGGGTTAAAACAAAACAACCTTCGGCTTGACAAAACACATATCTGGAACAAACTGAAGCGAGTTCTGCTTTAACTTTAAACTCATTTAAATCAAGGCTGAAGACCTTTGTCTCAGCCACAGCTTTTTATCAAAGTTGAGGCACTCAAACCTTGAATTTCAATTAAAGTTCTTTCCAGCCGTGCCATAGGTAAAGCTCTTTGAAATGTACTTAAAATGTTCCACATACATAAACTTGCCTTGACTCGCTTCATTATAGTCTCTGCAACATAAACAGACTGCATAAAGCAGAGTGAAATAATAGTCGCCATGAAAGCAGATCTTGGCAGCAGGAACACAAATATCCATGTTGTGGATCGTAAAGAGCTTCAGATAATATCAGCTACCTGGAGGATAAAGTAGCTTGGTGTGAATGTCCCGCTCCCTCTGTAGTGCCCCTCAGAGGGTCCTAAAACAGTTGGTGGCTTGATTTCACCCAGTGAAACTGTCACAGTAATAACCATCAACACAGTGGGGAACGCTGGCCAACGTGCATTATCTCGGCTCTTTAACTACTGGTCACGACCCAAAATAGAGACCATGAGAGGGTGACCACAAGATAAGAGCAGCAATATCTGGATACAATAAGTCTGGAAGTACGGGTGATATTAAATGTCTTCTATTTTTTTGTTGCTGAACATCTACAGCTTTTGCGTTTTTGCTCTACATTGTCTCAAAGGAAATGCAGTTATTACCCAGTTACGCTTCTGTTTACTCCAATCCGGCTGCTAGAAATAGAAAACTAATCACTTCTTCTGCACCAGTACATTTTAACCTGAGAGGAAGACAAAAAAACCCAGCAATATTTACTTTCTATCTACCTTTTTAAACAGTTTTTTTGTGCCTTTGTTTACTGTAGCACTATCGGCAGCATCAGTGTTTACATGAAGACAGTTTTTTGTAAATCTTGTGTTTTGTTCAGCTTCTAAACAGATAAAGTATATCAGTTTTGGGACACGATTTCCCCTAAACCTCCTTAAAAAACAAACAAGTTTGAACCAATAACCACGTTTGACTCTATCAGTAGAAACCTAAAAGTGGAGGTTGTGTTGTACTTCAGATCACCTAAACTGAGACCAAGTCAAAACCAGAGCATACCGAGATAAGACAATCTGCTCCTAAAAAAAAGGTCTCTAAATTAATTTCCCTATCCATGACAATAGCTTTAAGGGTGATTTTTTATGCAACTCATCCAGTTAAATGTATTAACGCTTAAAGAGGGAGTTGAGAAACTTGTATTTATTCACTTAAATCTCATATGTTTACTTACAGCTGCACCTTGTATGTAGTTTTTGTACTACTTTAAGCCATTCTTTCTCATATATGTTCAACAATGTGCAAAATCTAGAAGTGCAACATCAACTCCACTATTGGATTAATAATTCTATAAGATCCTATAATATACCAGAGAAGCTCTCTATAGAAGAATACACACATACTATTTTATCTACGACATGTTTATATTTTATGTTTGCACATTTCTTACTGTACTATTAAAATGTTGTCTGATTGTGTAAACGCACTGACAGGATTGCTGCTTAGTTTTTGTTGTAAACTGTGCAATGACGATAAAGAGATACAAGAAAGTTATGCATCATAAAGGCTCTTTTGAGTGACAGGTAGATGCCATCACATGATATGTGTTAATATATAATTGCAGGACTTTCTGTAACATAGTTGACTTTTTTTTTTTTAACTTTTAATAAAAATGTATGCAAGATATATCCCATGGACTAAAAGTCCCTCAATTATATATTGATCCATATTCTCAGCTCTGGACTCAAAACAAAATCTGAGATTGAGACAAAAACAAGTAAGGTTTGATACCGATTTCGAGTGCCACAACTCTAAAGACTAGTTTTTATTTGACCTGAAGCTGAAGGTGAGAATAAGTTTAGACCTTCAGCTGATGAAAGTTTTAAAAAGAAAGACGGATAACTGTTGAATTGCACATGAGAATGTCTGCACACTGTAGGCAAAGACAGATCAGCTGAAAGGCAGGTAGATGTTCAGAAAAGGCTGACGGGGAACAAGATACAGGTAGAAAAATTCAATAATTCAACCAGTCATAGAAGCAAAATAGTTCCTTATTACAAGACACAGAGAGGATGAGGGAAGAAAGGATTAGGGGCATTTAGAAATTAATGGAGAAGGGGAGCAGGGATTGAAAGAAGGGCTGAAGGATGGAGGGAGAAAGGAAGGAAATAAGAGAGGAAAGAAGGAAGGAAAGAGGAGAAAGTGGGTCAGACGAGCAGACAGACAGTGGAGGCTGCCTCGGCTGGATTCGGCAGACTGAAGCTTTGTGAAACCCTCCCCGACGTACTGCAACACACACACACACACACACACACACACACACACACACACACACACACACACACACACACACACACACACACACACACACACACACACACACACACACACACACACACACACACACACACACACACACACACACACACACACACACACACACACACACAATAACCAAAAACACACTCCAAAGTCCATCACATGCAAACACACAAACTACATGATTTATTAGCTCCTGCTACTCAGTCATTGGCACTGTAGCCACGCCCACCTGGGATCCATGGCAACATCATTCTCCAATCAGATGTTCAGATTTTGACTGTGTGTGTCTGTGTCTGTGTGTTTTCCTCACATGTATCTTAATACATTTATAGGTCTTGAACTATTTGGTTTTCTGAGGTGTGAAAACTTTCTTTCACAGATTTTTTTTCCCCTCCGGTGTGTGTTCACATGTCAGCGCTCCAACACTTACAGGTATGCATCAGGAAGTACACACATGCTGCGTACATGCACACACTCATACTGACATGTCTGCTGGAGGAATATAAAAAGGGAGTCTGGAGCTCTGCCAAAACAATAAACTCCAAATAAACCTTGTGACACGAACACTCTGCGCCTCTCTCTCCTTTCATTCCTCTACAATCACGTCCTCCCCTTTTCTTTTTACACGTGCACTAATCCTCTCCCTTTCTGCTTCCTCTTCTTGCTTCTTTCTCAAATCTACATCCATTTCTGTCCCTTCTCCTCCTTCCTCTCCATCCTTTGTCCAGCTGCCTACCCTCCCCTCTTTTTCCTCTTCTCTTTTTCAACCCCCTCTGTCAGTTTCTCTTCCCACCACCCCACAGCTTTTTTTTTTTACCTTCCGCCCGTCTTTTATCTCCCCCCCTCCCTCCTTCCCACAGCGTCCTCATGCGCTGTCCATGTAGAGATAAAGAGGGAAAGAGGGAAGAAAACCGAGCGAGCAACAAACAAGGCGTCCGCACACAGAGTTTAATTAAAACGAGAGGAAAGTGTGCACACGCCACACCATGTCTAATAGCAAATATTTAGAGATCAAATCCCGGTTATGAAAACCTTATTACTCCAAAGCCCTCGTCTCCATTGGATTGAGGTTTTATTGGACAAACTGTTTCATGTCAGCAAACAAAACAGGATTTGAGGAGGGATTAAATTGTCTCCAAAATCTCACTTGACAATGTATCCAGACAGCATGGATCGGCTGTCTTGCATGCAGCATGCATAAGCCCTGACAGGATTAAAGAAGAAACCAGTCTGAGCTTTTGGAAATTTCTAGTCCTTCCTGCCACAGTTCCTTAAGGAATCCCCTGCTGTGCACAACATACATAAATATACTCTTTTACTGGTGGCCAGCAGCAGTTTGCTTACAATAACTAGAAAGAAAATGTTTATTTCAACTTTTCTAAAACAAATTTGACCATTTTATAATTGGTGCCGCCAGATCATGAAGTACTGTCACTACTATTTTCTTCATGTACCACTTTACTGTCACATGATTTGATGTCATATTCATCCAACAATTTTATTCAATTTATGTCAATATGATTTTAGATGTGATTTTCTAACCTCACACATTTGCTGTTACTTGAGATTATTGTATAATTGACATTCTGTCCACTGAATACCATACAAACTATTTTAAATTCTTCATTTCCTAAAAGAGAGTAACAAGGAGCAACAGCCTTAGGACATAACAAAAAGGCTTCAATTGGTGTGAAAATAAATTATGCACCAGCATTAAAGCCACACTCCAATTAACACCCTGCTTTATCATCCATTTTACTCTAAATTAGACCATAATTTATAGCATGAACATCATGCTGTACTGAAAGACTTGAACCTAGAGATTGAGACTGTAAACTCAGTAGGAAAATGTTTACTGAGATAATAAATCAGGTGAGAAATAGATTGTTTCTAGGTGTTGCACCAACATGGCGGTTTGCTCACAAACTTTCTCCGTTATTGTGAATCCAGATCAGCAAAATGTGTTTCTGAAACCATCTGAGACGAGAAATTGCTGCTGAATCTGTTTTCATTTTGATTTACCGGTCAAAGGCTTTACCAAAGTGTGTGAGGCGTCAGACCTCGGCGCAAAGCTCCTCGTTTACATAAAGTAGCGGAAACCCAACTTTACACCTATGAGGACAGGCAACAAGCAGGAAACACGACGCCCTTTCGCCCTAAACGTGATAAGACGGTACCAGGATGCATTGCGGGGCATTTTACAATAATTAGAAAGGGTTAAAGTCATGGATGTGGATGTTCCGGCTGCACCATTAGATTTTTGCCTCCCTGTAGCTTCATTCTCTTCCCCGTAATCAAATTCAAGTTGAGAGATGCACTTTTTGGCACAGTTTAGGAGAATTCAGCATCTATCACAGACACATTCTTGCATAATACGACTTCAAGGGAGCGTTCCAAGCCTGACAGTAGTGCTGAGAGTGGTGTATCGCTGCACAAGGAGACTACTCAGACGGGAAAGATGGCCAAATTTAAATCAGGTACGGTTTTTGATTCTCTTCTGAGTCTATGAATTTTTTAATTGCACCTCGTAGTTATGTTTTAATTCACATGAAGATTAAAGCAACTAGTTTCCCACAGTGAGCCGTGAGAGGATGCTGTGAATGCAAGCTTCCCTGAAATACCAAACACTAAAAAACATCATAAATACCAGCCTGAGAGTGGCATCGTGACTAAGGCGAACGCCACATACCGACAACATCTACGGCTTGATTACGGGGACCTTTGTTACATGTCTGTCTCCAGGTTTTGTGGCTGTCAAATGAAGGCAAAATGCCAGCCTTCACAATAAATAAATAAATATGTTGACGTTGTTTTTTGCAGGACTGATAGCTACAGTCTCTCTCTCACAAATGAAGGACGGACGACGGTGACATTTCAGGATGCAGCACTAATGAACAGATGTGCTACTACCTCCGGAGAAGTTTCACACCATTTGTCAGGTAGAGTAGAGAGGTTAGTCCCCATCCACCTCTTCTCAGGAGGGGAAGCCAGAGAGGAAGTTATTCAGACTCAAATCACAGTCAGCAGCAGGAGAAGGGCTTCACGCAGCAAGGAGTAAAGCCTAATTGGCTGTGTTTTATTACCCAGCCAGCCAGGGGTAAGTGGAGGTTTGAGGAATGTGTTTGCAGATGCTACAGGGTGCTCAGCAGGGTAGCTTTATCCCATAATGGTTCGAGAGGCTGGCTGAGATAAAATTTTAGCGCGAGGGAACATCATCCAAATCTGCGCTCAGAGCTTGAGGCTGAAGCGCTGTTTGGGAAGTGATGGATTTTTGGCACTAACAGGGTGGGCCCAGCTGACTGTAATTTTTGCAGCCTCCCAATTAGCTTCAATTTATTGTGCTCTGGATTTACAGACTGGGGTCAAGCTTCCCCGCTGGAAGAGAGCAGGCGGCTAGTTTGGTCTGCTACCACCATAAACGCAAGTTAAGCAGGTGATCAAGTTAAAACTTTAACAGTCACATAAGTCGACTTCTTTTTAATGTGCTTCTTTTAGCATCTCAGGAATCAGAAAGGGACAAACTAAGAGTTCTAAACCAAAAATATACATGAATATTTAAGAACAATATGGCCTCAAATATGTGCATGCATCAGGGGACTAACTCCTTTGCTGCTTGTTGAAAATGTTTCCGGCAGCTGGAATTAATGATGTTTTGAGAGCGTTTGTCCTGGCAAAGGAGTTTTTATGACGGCAGCCTGATGGGAGGAGCTGAAGTGAGTTATGCTGAGGGTGTTTTCTCATCTAACTGTCAGGGCACAGAGATCTGATAGCGGAGACTGGGTGGTGTTTGTTATTTTACTTATATGGTTGATGATCTGAGAAAGTTAGAATTTGTTGTAGCAGAGAGAAAAGTTTCATCAGGACATGACGTTGAAGCAATACAATGAGTGATTTGTAAACAGCTGGGAAAATATCTTTCATAGAGAAAGACCCGGCACACCTTGTATTTTTATATTTATGAACCCGCTGAACTCCAAGCATTTTTTGCTCCTGTCACATTTTTACTCACTGTGGGCTCATTTTTTTTTACTGCAACATAAAGTCCTGCACCTCTATGGAAACAGAACAAACATGACTAGAAGTACAGAGAACTCAGAAATATCTGTGTACTATGACAAAGTTAGAAACCATAAAAGAATGAGCCATAAAAGAAAAAACTAATTTTTGATTATTTATTTGACAAAAATCGAACAACAAAAACAGGAATCAATATGTGCATTTTTCCAAGTACCCACAGGTGTTACCAAAATTTGGGAAAAAAAGGTGACTCTACATACTATAGAATTTTACTATTTATAATTTCAGGTTGTTTCTATACTTGCTTTTTAAACCACCTGCAGTTCAACCAGAAAGTCCCACAATTTTTGACATATGACTGTTGGTCACACCTGACAGATTTAAGGTTTTGCTGAGGAGCACAACATTTTTGATCTTTTACAGACTCTGGCAAACAGTTTTTATGCTAAATTTGAAATGAAACCTGAAAGTGTTTTTTTTTTTGTTTGTTTGCTTTTAAAACAAAATGCCACAATTTTAAGCTCACATTTGGTGAACTATTGTTGAAAATCCAACTATTCTTTCCATTTTTACAGTCTGTAGCTCTAATAACTGGTGTAATTTGTGATTTTTTTTTAAAAAAGATGTTGTGCCTTTCAAGAACTCCATGAGATTATTGAGTTCTGAGGTTTAACAAAAATGTGAGGCTGAATGGCTTCCATTTACTTTAAAAGGGCTCTATTCAATCCTCTATGAAAGGATCAATTCAATCACTCAGGAATCTTAAACTCCAGGTATTTTATGAGAAGCTCATGACACTGAACCAAATCAAATACCAAAGATGCCTGGTAGTTTGCAGCAAATCTGGTTAGCACTTGCTAAGTTGCACAGATGCAACGACTGTTTAGGTAACTGTTTAACAAAGCAGCCTTCAGCTAGTTTGACATGTTTCTTTTTCAGTATTTGGTTTTACTTCCGTTATTGCTGAGTCACTGGAGAAAATAAAACTACCAAGAAGGTGGAAAAGCATCATCAAAGTGCATCATCATATGCAATAAAAAAACCCACAAATGAGGACACAAATGCACCGAAACATAAGCAAACCTGCAACAACTAGGCCACTGTAACCGCATGTCTTACTTTATACTCCAGTAATGACTGTACGATTCTTATCTGTCGTCTTTGGCCAACTGCAAAAACACCCCGAGATGAACGCTCTTCCTATAAAAAACAGTTAACCGTCCTATAAACACTCGCTTTAGCAACCTCAAAGCGCCTCATATTCCAGCGAATAAACATCAGTCTCCAAGAAATGCCTGGTCAAGAGACTGTTTACATTACAGGTCATAAAACTGCTCAGAAAACCGCAAAGATGTGCTTGAAGCAGCCGTGATAACATCAGTGAAGTATGCTGGCAACGTAATGTAGCTCTTTAATACGTCAGCCTGATGCAGTTTGCAGTTAAATATAATGACGAATAGTAAATTTGTGCCTGAAAGAAAAGGTTTTTTTTTTTTTTTTTTTTTTTTTTTTAAAAATCGCATTTTGGTTTTGATGCCTAGAATAATCTGCCTTTTTTACGAGCACTAAAGTTGTTATCGGTGGTCGAATCCACGTCTGAAACAAATCAAATCTTCTATCATGAGACATTTTACTTCAAAATGCAATCAAAATGACAGAATGGAAACTATTTCTGTCCAAATCCCTGTACTTACTGGGAATTTCACTGACACTTTCACCATCACCACTACATATACGAAACACAACAATATAAAACAAACACTTTGATAAATCAATAGTTCTAGCAGGTAACTTTTGGAGACAAAAAATCCCGGATTCCTCCCGGCTGCAGTGGACATCTTGCTCTGTCTGAGTCTTTGCAAGTCAATAAACTCAGAGGTAAACCTGATTGGCCTCCTCCTGAGCTGATCTATAGTAAATGGCAGCATTCAAACTTGTGCACACTTTTCCTTCTGTTGCTCTGCTGTCTAAGTGACTAAAAACAAAAACAGGCTGTGATCTGAAGAAGTAGAGACGTTATACTTTTATTTTTTACATTTTGGTGAAAAAATAATTAAAAAATGTAGCTTTATTTTCATTTTTCTAAATGAATTATGACATTATGACTTTGTAACTTAGAATGATGCTGACTCCTGTTTTTTTGTTCCCATTTTTGCGAAATGAATAATCAAATAAATGTTTATTTTATGAGTCATGGTATTTTTTTGTGATACTGCACAAAAAACACTCTTGAGCTCTCTCTACTTCTAGCCATGGTTGTGCTGTTTCCATAGAGGTGCAGGATTTTGTATTATAGTGAAAAATTAGCCCACAGTGAGAAAAAATGTGACAGGAGCAAAAAAAAAATAATTATTTGCAGTTTGGAGGGTTAATTAATAAATATTCATCCTTTCCAGCAAAATACTCAAAGGCTCTGCTCCAGTGGGTATTTTGTACTGACTGATCATAATACGGCACTTTAACGTCCTGCGTATTTCCCCACACAAACCTTGCGCAGTAGCTTTTAATCTTACCTATACGGCTTTCTCTTTTAAACAGTCCTACAAAGTGCTGCTGGAGCCGACTGCACAGACAGGCTCCAGGAGGAAGTTATTTAATTGGACCTTAGGGGGCGGTACTTGACGTCCAGCCCTGTGAAGAGAGATTTTACAGTTGAGCTCTGGCCCTGTGTTGGCTGCCGGGGACCCTACAGTAAAATATTAAAAGGCGCGGGTCAAACGGGGGGCCCTCATATCTGCCTCATTACTTATTGACGTGCCCTGATCTGAATGTAACGCAGCTACTGAGCCTGTAGGAGTGTGTGAGAGTGTGTGAGGCTCGGCGAAGATGGCTGACACGAGCAGAACATAGAAAAGTGAGCGCACAGTCACCTACATTAGTAACATCTGTAACACGGTCAGTTAAGTGTGTGCTACACGGATGTATCACTAGGATTGTGTATGAGTGTGTGCCAGTGTGTGCATTTCATTTCATGCATATTCAGTGTGTGTTTTCACGCATGTTTACTGTACGACACGACATCTGTGTCAAGCATGTATGCGCAAGGATGCTTTTATTCCTGTATGTGTGAGGGTACATATGTTCAGTGTGTGTGTTTGTGTGTGTGTGTGTTCGTGCTGCCATGTTACTCCTATTGTCTTATCAAAGTGATGTGAATTCAAGGTTTAACTTCCCGTGAATTATTTATCCCTGCAGCAGCCTTGGCACCTGCACTGGTCAAGGGTCTGAAAACATATACCACACACACACACACACACACCTTACATGTATGTACGCACACACACACACACACACACACACACACACACACACACACACACCTTACATGTATGTACGCACGCACACACACACACACACACACACACACACTGCCGTGCAGAATTATACAGCAGAAGCAGCTATAAATATTTATGCCTCTCCCGCCTCATATTTATTTCATCCAACAGAGCTCCTATCAGAGGGGCAGCGGGACGGTGAGGATATCCAGAGAGAGGAAGAGGCAGAGGAGGAGGAGGTGATAGAGAGAAATAGAGTGATGAAGGAGGAAGAAATATAGAGAGAGTGTGGATATTTTTACAAATATAGATGCAGCTGAAGGGGGGAAAGTTGGTAAAACAGATGAATGAAAAGGAGGGCAGTAAAAGTTCTGTATCAATGAATGGATGAAAAAAGAACATAAAAAAAAAGGTTAAAGGTGGAGTAATAGGAGATGGGTGGAGAGCTGAAGTCACTCAGGAGAGTCATTGTTGCTGCTATCAGGCGGTTTAACCAGTGCACAATTGAAGCTGGCCTACCACACCACTTCTCTGGGATAAAAGGCCGCGTGGTCTGGCCTTTTGCCGGGCTACAGTGAGGCCGGCAGGAAATGTCACAGAAAATATCACTGTGACGCTTCAAATAAAAGTCGAAAAAGGGACACGGAGCCGCTTTGTTTCCCAAGAGTTGAGGAGAAAGTTTCACGTTGCTCCTTAGAGTCCTCCACTGTTACGTTAATGTAGATTCCAGCAGTACGTAAACGTCTCCAGCACAAGGAGATGGCATCAGAAACTGTAGATTTCAAATGACACACAAGCCAAACAGTGGGCCTCTGAGGGGTTTTAATTGTAGAACAAACTCAAGTTGTGTTTGAACTTCTGTTGTAACACTTTTTCCCTTTTTCCGTTTTTTCCTACTGTCACAGTTTTACTCACGATGGGCTCATTTTTCACTGCAGTATAAAGTCCTAGTCCTCTATAGAAGAAGCACAACCATGACAGGAAGTAGAGAGAACTGAAAATGTTCTTTGTGCAGTATGACATAGGTCTGCCAGTTTTTTAAAATAAAAAACTAAATTTATGTCATGACTGATTATTCAGTTTACAAAAATTAAATAAAAAGAAAACAGGAATTAACACACACACACACACACACACACACACACACACACACACACACACACACACACACACACACACACACACACACACACACACACACATATATATAAACTCTACATATTAGATATATTTTACTACTTATTTACTTTTTAAATGAAAAATTTCATCCTTGTCTCCAATCTGTTCTCTATAAATGCAGTCTGGAGTTCATCCCAGCTCAGCTGAATTTTATCACCTGACTGTTGGTCGAAGGTGAGTCACTAAAGGTTTCTACCAAAGAACACAGAATATTCAGTTTTCTACAGAATCTTTTTCATGCAAATGTTTCATTTTTGGCATAGTATTACATGAGATAAAGTGATTTTATGTGTAGATTTGGTTGTTTTTTTTCCCAATGAAACCAAAAGAAATACGTGATTAGCTCAAGAATCGCTGAAAAGTTGAAAATCTGTCATATCTCCCAGTTTTTACAGATTTTTGCCCTGATAAATGGTGTAATTTGACGATTTGTTTTAAAAAAATAACACCGCTTTCAAACCCACTGGCATGCTGATAGTAGAAGCTAAGTTAGCCTCAAGCTGCTAGCCTTAAGAAGAGATGAGGAGAAGAGTCCAGGGATTCTTTTTTTTCCATTTTTAAACTTCTACTTTTCAGTCCCACCCAATACTTGAGGCAGTTTGCCAGACTTCATTTAGCTCCCTTCACATATGCAGAAATAATCCTAAAGACTGAACACAGATTGTGACAGACGACAGTGCTGAGGTTCAATGAAATAATCTGTTTGCTGAATCACATATTTATTTGCACTGATGATGACATGATTAGCTTTACACATATGTAATGTTTAAATAGGTTTTCCTTGCAGATTTGAAACTGAGCTGGTTGAATCTCTCAGTGTTTATCAGTGGCTGTCCCCTGCGTGTAACTGTGTTTATGTAAAGTTATAGATCAGGTTCTCCAGCAGTTTAGCCAAAGCACATATAGTTGGCATAATGAAGTGTTTCTGATCCCTCCTCTGCCCTGGGAGGCAGCTCAGTGACCTTGTGGCATAGCATTATCAAAGTGGATTGCCAAAGGAGCAGCTCTCTGTAAGCCTGGAAGCCTGAGGGCTGTGTTACACAGTCAAGCTTAGCATGCAGCATTTTAAACAGCAGTGGATCTCAACAGGCGGTTTCTAGCCGAGTGAATGGGGCTGGAGGCTACCTGAAGGTGTAAAGCCTGTTCTTGCCCTCAGCTCATACACAATGATGCAGCCAGACTCCTAAGCAGATCAAAGACGGGAGAAAAGGAACGTTTTCACATTTACAAAGAATTTTAGGATTGATTTGAAGTTTTTAGCTCTTATTTATAACCTTTTAAAACTCAGCTTAACAGTTTATTTATGAGATTTAACTCCCATCATTTCGTTTGAAGAACCAGACTGAAGACTTCAGGTGATCGTGTGTTTGCTGCTAAATTTACTCTGTTAACTTTGTGTCTTAATATACCGTCTTTGTGGCTCATATCATGAATTGTTCTAACTCTTTGTACTTCTGTTTTACTGTTTCTGGAATACGTTGAGTTGCACAATATTTAACGGTGCTATTTATCTTTGCAAGAATTGTAAAGCGGAAAAGAAAACACGTTGAACAAGAAAAGCAGTCAGAGAACAGTACTCCGCCAAGGCTGCTCAGTCTTTGTATCATTTCCAACGGATGGAATCTTTAATAAAAAAAATTACCTTGCGCTGAAACAGGCGTGTGTTATGCATGTGTACGTTATCTACAGATACCAAATTGCTTGACCTAAATATGTAGCGGGCGGCGGGAATTGATGGGACTTGGAAACACCTCCACAATTTAATCAGTTGTTCCTTGGATCATTTCCTACGGATAAGTCCCCATAAATCCACAGTGGTGGATTTTTAGTAGATCATCAGCAGGCAGCTGATGTAGTGTTCACTTGTTGTCATGGTTACAGTGACGCCATGTCACTATCTCGCAATGATACAGAAATCTTTCACAATTTAATTGTGCAGCAATGATGAGGTTCCCAAAGTTATGTAGCAATTTTTTAAATCAGTACAAATACATCCAAGTTTTATGCCACAATATGAGATGGTATGATTGAAAATACGAATAATTTGTGTCTAATATGATTTGGTCAGTTTAACTGTAGAAAAATAACATCTAACACCTCCCTCAATAAAAAATACAGTGTCTTTAAATATGCAAATATTTCAGAAGTTTCACTACCAGACACTATATATCTGCATTAGAGGACTGCACTGAGATTTAGATCAAAAAATAAACTACAAGACCTGGGATTTACCATTAATGAGAAAGATGGAGTCAACAAATGATGGTGAAATGAAGATTAAAACAGGTTTTTACAAACAAAATACAAAAGCAACATTTCTACAATTTTTGGACTCTGTTGCAACAAATATTTGAAGCATTGATAAAGGAGGAGAACAAATCTGCACATCTGGACTGAGATGACAACTTCTGCTCTCCTTCTAAGACAAAGCTCTTCTTCCTGAGCATATTAAACAGGACACTGTCATATGCAACGTTTACTGTACTGCACTAGTAATTCTTCTGATTGTAATTTCACTATGTTCCTGCAGACAGGTATTTATCTGATTGTTTTTTTCTCCTGTTGAACGTGGAAAGAAACAAAAGCAATGAAACTATTGTGCGGCCGTGAATGTTCGGGATTTTTGTGGATGCTGATGTGAGTGGAACGCACGCTGGATTGGGCGGCAGCGGTCAGGAATCCAGAGGAAGTGGATGGAAGCAGGATTAAGAAAAGGTCTTGTCCCAGTTGTGATCCTGCTCACAGGTCGACGCCTTCAGGGCAGATTTTAGGTGGGTTCAGAGAAACTTTCCACTTGATGAAAAAGTCTTGCCAAACTCTGCACATACATCATTCTGCACATCCAAGTAAAGCAACACTCGACCAAAACACATTTTGGAGTTGAAAGCACTTTAAAGATTTCATCGTACCCCATGAAGTTAAAAGCCAAACACGGCAGCAGGTCTTGACATCACATCCTGAAGCTTTCACACTCATGCAGTAAATTAGCAGGAAAAGCTACAGTTATAAAAACATCTTTCTCAAACAAAAGCAGATCTGATGTTTCTAACCGGATGTAGTTTGATTTACAACGTGAAATGAATCCTGCAGTATTAAATGTGCAGATAAACCCCCCTGCAGCAGGGATACAGTTATGATATAGCTTGTTGAATGTGAATCAGATTTTATATACATGAATCTCAGACACAGCAAGTGATGTGCAGCGTTTGATCCCTCCTCGAAGCTACCCATCCTGACTAAAAGTTTTTTGATGTATGGGAATCATCTCTGGAGAAACCATCAGCGAGCACGAACACGCGCCAAAATCCTGCAGCAGAGAGGTCATAAACTACAGAAAGGACCAGACTGCTTCCCTCAGGAGTCTACGTTACTCTACCCGTCACTCTGGGAGGAAGCCAACGCCGACTTCCAGGTCTGTCCTAAAAATTTACAAATGAGACCTGGTTGGCTGGTAAAACACTTACAGCGGCTGCCGAATGTTGAGATTTAGCAGTAACTGTTGCTGGCGGACAGAAAAGGGCCTTGTCTTGGACCTCTCCTGGTAACTTGAAGCATCTTGGAAACAGACAGCAGCCTAAGAAGAAGGGATTGTGTGTAGTGAGCCAGTATTAGGTTTGGAACAGAGCTGTGTGTAGGGAGCCAGGTTGATGCTGATCCAACAGGGTGGGTCTGTCTGCTGCATGACTCGGCCCGTCTGGCCTGCAGCTACAAACCCCCCAACCGCTCGCAGCTATGTGCACAACAGAGTGTATGGAGGCGATGCATGTGCCTCTGCCGGTATGCATGTAGGCGATGAATGAGCTGTATGCGTGCCATGTGGTAGTGAAGCTTGTAAGTGGAGTCGACGTCGGCGTTTGAGTGTATAGACTTTAGTGAGAGGGATCCTATAACCAAGTAGGCAGAGCATGAGAGCCTGTCTCTCTTTCCATGTCTCTGTCCTCTCCCTGAACCTACCTAACATTGCGTAATGCCAGAGACGGTTTGCCAGATGAGCTGCTGCTGCTGGGTGGGTGAACGATATGCAGGGTGAGGGGGGAGGGATGGTTGTGAGAGGGTGAGAGCGGGTGAGTACGTCTCCCGTCAGCCAGATGGACGTAATGAACTGAAAAAAGGTGAGTCAAATGACAGATGCCACACTATACCTGCAACACTCCCCTTTGTGCTGGCAGTAAAAAAGAGAAATCACTGAGATGAAGGTGGAGGTGGAAGGAAAAGTCATACAGGATATAAACATTAAAACCACCTGCCTAGTATTGTGTAGGTCCCTTTAGTTCCACCAAAACAACTCAGAAGAAGCTGTCTGGAGGTGTCCTGTGGTGCCCGAAAGTGTAACTAATGCTGGGAAAAAGTTATAACTATATAATATTGTACTACCTATATTTAAAATTTGGTTCCAGATACACAGCCTGCAGTTCAGCTGAGAAGTCCTTGAATTTTTGTCATGTGACTCCTGGTCTCAGCTGAGTCAGTCATGTCTTCCTGGTTGCACCAAGGAGTGCAGCATTTCTTAGTTTTTTGCAGAATGTGGTTACTGTAGATGTACATTTTTAAATGACATATGTACAAAAAACAAATTTGAATGTAATATCATGATTTTTTTTGTTTAAATTTGTTTGTTTTCAATGGAACAGGACATCACAGATGATTAGTTCAGGGACCATTTCATTTTACATTTATGCTAATACCATTTGTACTTATGTTTACATTTTCACAACATATTTTTGTACTTACATTTATATTATGTTTATCTATATATTTTGTACCTTATATTTCTAAGACTTTGAATGGGAACAACTGTAACGTAAGCAATTCCCCCTTAGGGACCAAAAAGTATTTCTGGTTCCGATTGGAAAGTTGACAATCTGAGGATTCTTTCTGTTTTCACAGCTGCTAGCCCTCATAAATTGCATCATTTTGGTGATTTTATAAATTGTACTACACCTTTCAGAGGGTTAACTCTTCCTCATGAGTTGAACTGCAGAGTGGTAAAAAATCAAAATAACTCCATCAGTAGAGACTTCAAAGAATAAGCAATAAATGTAAATTTTGAAACCACAAGTAAATTGAATAACGGTCAAAGCCATAAAAAAAGAACCAATTACTTCATAAATACAGTTTTTCTTGGATGATTGTGTAGAACGGAGACAACTTAAGAAAAATAAATAAAACTCAGGAGAAGAATCCAAGTGTTTTTGTGGCTCCATTTAACCACATCTTTAAAAAGTGAAGAAAAATCTCAGAAAATGGGAGAAGTTGGGGGATTTCAATGATGGGTCATGTGGATTTTGGCATTTATGAATTGTGGATGTGCTTCAAACCAGGTTGCAAATATTCTAGTATATCTATCGACGTTGGCTGCCTGAGATAATAAAGATACAAACAAGCCTCATCTACCAAGAAACTTTTTTTGTCTTGAGCTTCTTTTGATGTGGAAAGTTCTTCTCTTTAACTTTCCCCTATTCATATTTTCACTCACCGTACTGTGAAACCAAGTCAGCAGAACTTCTGGTTCCAAGCTTGTGTATGTTTCACGTATATTTTCCCCTCATTCTTTGCTTTGCTTCCGTACTTCCTCTGTGTTCTTTTCAAGCAGAACGGAGCACTGAGGGGGGTTCGTGGAAAGACAACAAACTGTGAACGTGCAACCTGCAGCCAAGGAAAACTAGCTGAGGGGCTTCCCGACGCCATTTACCTGCTGCCTCCAAACCTGCAGCTTCACGCTTGAGGTGCTGCCACTGCTGCCCTCCATCCTGTTGGATGCTCTGAAGGATTACCTTCCAAAAACTTCGGTCCAAATCTCTGCTTACTCATTTCTTTTCTTCAACTTCCACAAATCTTCCCTTGCTTGCGAGTGCCCAGAAGTGAAAAAGTAAGAAGTTATATGAAACATATGTTAGCTACTCATAATCAGACCTTTCCCTGGCTCTCCCTTCCCTTAAGTGGACTGTTTTATAAGTGTACTGTTCTGCTCTGGCCTCCTGGGTGTGGGACTGCTGACCTGCTGGGCTGAGTGTGCTGCCAAGTCTTTACCGTGAGAGCGCGAGGCCGAGCAGAGGGCAGCACACACAGTGGCACTCTGCCATTGGACACTTTGCCAGCCTTGGCTGCGGCACCGATGGGTGGGAAAAAGACAAACTGCAATTGTTTGACTCATGTAGTTATAGATGTGAAAACATGCTGGAGGAAGTGAGGAAGGAAAAGATTGTCTTTTGCACCTGCTTTCCCTCCGTCAGGCCCAGGGTGACTCATTTTAACTCCTGATTCCTCCACCTCCTGCACCTCTCCTCCAGTGTTCAGTCCTGCTTCTTCCTCCTTGTGCTTCTAGACCCTGAACCTCCACCCAGCACTCCAAATCCCCTTTAACCTATTTCCTCCTCACCTCAACTTCTGCAGACATCTCAAGTCCTACAGACCAGCCACCTCTCCCTACTGGCTGATACTAAGCATCTGCAGCAATGAAAGCTAAAGCACTTCATTGTTATTTAAAGAGCACCGATTTACAACATGTCATCTGAAGGCATTTCACACAGCAAAGTGAAGACCTTTAGACATAGAAACCCAATAATTCCACAGTTTCCTTTGGATTCCCTCTGAGCAAGAATTTAGCAACAGAAAAGAGCCTTCAGCAGAACCAGGCTCAGGGAAGGCAGCCGTCTGCCTCAACCAGTTAGGGTGAGATGCACAATTTCAGTCCTCTATATCTGAAAGAAATACGTGTCTATGAGTGAAACTAATGAGTCCGACATCAATACTTCAGGTATGTAAAACAACCGATAGGTGAAGGTTAACACTGATCATCTCGTTACAATGTGATGTCCTGATGGAGAATCTACTTTTACCCACCTAAACACTGTTCCAGACCATATACACCCACTTTGGATCTCCACATAACAAAGCATCCCGTCGTGCCACAAGAACAAAGTTGTTGATCCAGTCTCCAAATTCTACAGATGTTGATCAGATCAAGCACCAAAATTACCCCATTTATCAGAGCCAGAAACTGTTTGACAATCCTTGAACTACCCATCTGTGGTGTGCAGTCTTGTTGGAAGAATTAACAAAAAAAATATGCCTAAAATTGTGATATTCATCAAAATCACAATATTCTCCATCTCTCATTTAAAAATTTTCCAAAAATAAATTATTTGCACCGACCAGATTCTGCGAAATAGAATAATTCTGTACTCCTTGGTGCAGCCGTGAAGCTATTAGTGACTCTGCTGGAACCGACAGTCACATGACAGAAATTCAGGACCTTTTTGGCTGAACTGCAGGATGTGTTTACACAGAGCAGATAGAAGGCAAGTAGGTAAATGAGAAAATGAAAGTAGTACAACATTGATAGTATGTAGTAGAGTCATCATTTTTTCCAGTAACAGCAACGCCTGTAGGCATTTGGAAAAATTTCATACTTGAAAAAATATCGTATATATTGACATATTTTTGTGTTTTTTGTTTTTTTTTAAATCATTTATGGCAGGGGTGTCAAATATGTGGCCTGCAGGCCAAAACTGGCCTTCCAGAGGGTCCAATCTGGCCTGGAGGAGGACTCTGTAAAATGTAAAAATTCCAGAGAAGACATTAACTGCAGATTGTAAATTTGCAAAACTGTAAATTTAAAATAATTCCTAGACCATGACAAGTTGTTTGATCATAAAGTAAAATACTAGATTGTTCATTGTTCTTTTGTTGTTCTGTGTCTCATTTTTGTAATATTTTGTCTTGTTTGTTTTTTTGTCTTGTATTTGTCTGACTTTGTTGTTTGTCCCATGTTTTTGTTGTTTTGTTTGTCATTTTTGTCATTTTGTGTTTCCTTTTTGTCTCGCTTGTGTTTTTTGTTTTATTTTGGTCATTCTGTGTTATGCTTTCTTCGTTGTTTTTTGTCTCGTTTTTGTCTCGTTTTTGTCGTGCCCCTGAACTAAAAAGAGTTTGACACCCCTGATTTATGGCATTCTAACTACATTATACTGCACAGAAGACATTCTCAGTTCTCTCTCCTTCTAGTCCTGGTTGTGCTGTTTCCATAGAGGTGCAGAGGAATGAGTCCACAGTGAGTAAAAATGTGACAGGAACAAAAAAATGCCCAGAAATTATTTGGGGTTCTGAGGGTTAATTGGCTGATTTAATATGTTTGTCAGCAGCAGGTGACGATGGTTCATGACGTCCATCGTTCCCCCACAGAAAGAAAACAAAAAAACAACGCAACACTTAGCAGCTAACCTGCACTGTCCAATCAGCGCACCACACATTGCTTCGACACGTTGCGCGCTGATTGGATGAGTGATGCGGGTGAGAGGGGAGGAAGGGAGGTTTTTGGGCAGCACTCGGGAGACGAGTACAGAAATGGAGAAAGCTCACCAGTGCATTAGGGACAGCACGGTGCAATTCGTTCCATTGGCAGCACTTCAAAGAGGAAGAGGAGGGGGATAATCCACCCCAACATTAGCCCCCGGAATCTTCCACCACCACCAACATGCACACACACAGACACACATTTATTCACAAAAGCAGCAGGCTGGAGGGTTTGGTCGTGGGGTCTGATTGGGTTGGGGTCTGGGGATGACGGGATGGAAGGATGGAGGGGATTTTTCAATTTGCCAGCAAATCAGAGATGATTGGAATACTCTCTTACACACAGATGCACACACTCGCCTCATCACGCACACACACACAAACACAATGCCGAACACACACCCATCTCCACAGAAAAGACCTCACGCCTGAACTCGGAGAGGAAGAAACCAAACAATATAACAGGTGGAACATTTGCTCAAAGCGTTAAACAGAGTCCAAACACCGGAGTGTGGGTTAAAAATACGGGTCGGCAGCCAGCGATACGGCTGATTCTTACAGGTGTGCGAGGACAGGGAAGGTGAAGGAGGGGAGAGCAGGGAGGACGAAACTGCAGAAGACAGATGAAGTGAAAGACGGCTTGTATATCGACAGCCGCTAGCATCAGTAGCAGAGGGCTGTCAACACTCGCCGGGCCAATATGTGACCAATTGGAGATCAATCCTCCTCACGGATGACCTGCCAGCAGCAAACGCGATCAATTCTACCAGCATTGAAGAGGAATGCTGCTTAATGTGGAGCCGACACAGACTCAACAACTTCGGTTCAAGCTGCCTCACATTGAACACGACAATGACGACACAATCCCCCCCAGTGGAGCTATTACTAACAGACGTCATCATGTTTTGATTGTAGCACCTCTCTGGTGCCGCTTTAAAAACACAATTATCAGATAAAATGATTAGTTCAATTCACCGCAACTTTAGAAAATGCAGGTAAACGGATAAAATACAGGTGAAAGAAGAGAATTTGTAACGTGTACCTAGAAAATAGCTGCACATTAATAAGACAGTCACAGAAACATTTAAAACAACATGGGACTCCAGGGAACACAGCATTATTGGTGACATTCATACACTCCTACTGTCTGTCCCAGGATACACAACTGAGCATTTCCAGTACACTGTCATCTATTTCCTGTAACTGCCACCAGCGCCAACAATTTCCAAACACTCGCCAAGACTGCAAGTGTGTGCAAGTTTATCAGAGATCACTAGGATACAGTTGACTAATAAGGCTATAACATTACAAATATGGTGTTAAAAGGAGCTCAGTTGTGTTTGTGATGTGTTTAATATCCCCATGATGAAAAAATAAGTTAAGACCAACCACTGCAATCAGACAGCAGTGAAAAACATACATAGCTAGGAGAAATAATTCAGGTAATACAGAAGTAAAACTGATTAATGTAGAAACACACAGGCCTACACTGTTCCAAAAAAGAAAGAAAGAAACTTGTAAAGAATTGTGATTAAATTAAATAATGATTAAATGCTGTTATGTTTAAACACTATAAAAACAACAAATGTCTGTGAAATAATGGTGATTTTCATCTGACTTAAATACAGTAAAATAGTAGAACAAATTTGTGAAAATACAGCTTTTCGATGTGGACATCATTTACATTTTTGGCTGGCTTATTTATTTTTTTAATTTATTTTTTGTCAGCCAACATTTAAATTAATACTAATTATTAATATTAATATTTTTGTAATTTAGCAAAATAACATTTATCTTTCAAATAATGACAAATGTCTTTAAGATTAAAAAAAAAACATTTCTTTGTACATCAAAAATCCAGTAAATATAGTGCAAAAAAATAAAAAAAAGAGGCCAACTCTGTACATAATGTCAACATGTAAGATTGTTGACATTATGTACAGAGTTGGCTTCTTTTTAAATTTTTTTTCCAGTTAACACGTAAATTGATATTTTTTCTGTGATTTTATTAGTTATCTGTATTTTAACGGCAAAGGTTAAATCTGTAAAATAGCAGCAACTTGTTAAAAATGGTTAAAAACATTTTAAAAAAAACTATCTATTACTTTAATATTTTCTTGTTTAGGACATACAGACCAGTGACAAATTAAAAGGAAAACCTGAACTCTTGACCTGGACGATATAAACGAGTCATCAATATCTCCAAGAATCTGTTCTAAATTTTGACACCAACATTTTAATTTTTACTGCAAAAGTACAAATATCAGTTATTAGTTTCCTTGATAACTAATAATCAGTATCAGCTCTAAAAAAAAACACACTGGTCGACCCCTTCTTGATTTTTCCTTCAATTTAAAACCACCAGAAACTGAACATCTGACAGTGAACCTCCATGTTGTTAATATTAGATATCACTTGTCCCATCAAGAACACCAGATTGTCAACATTAAGTGATCTGAGGCTCCACATAGCTGTGCAGCATTTGGATGCATTAAGCTTTCTTTAATCGTACAGTGAGTGTGAATTAGCAGTTTTCACATGTCGGACACGCATGCCTGCTGCATCTGCACACATTTTTAAGTGCACAAAACTAAAAATATGAATATGGGAATGGATGGCAAGCGTTACTAACACATTTATGCGTTTTTTGTGTCTCCTGGAAACTGTTGTGTTGCATTTCTGTTTGACTGACTGCTTAATTAAACATAATTCCTTCAGGCTTTGCCAAAAAATGAAATGACTGACAGATGGACAAACAAGTAAACAGACAATCCGACTGATGCACAGACAGCTGTTTTTGTGCTGCTTTACATACTGACAGTAAAATGAGCCGCTGTTTTCCGCTGACTTTTTTTTTCCTTCTCTCCTACCTTTTTATTGATGGGCTAAACAGAGTTAACTTTAGAGGCTTGAAGTGGTATGGTTCACTTCTACAACACACACATCAATAATGGGCGGTCTGCAGGGAGAAGAGTTATGGAGTCCACGGACACACTGGCTGGTCAGGAGGTTAGCAAGGCCTGCAACAATCAATAAACCCTGACCACCGGAGACCACAGCGGTGTGGCTACAGTTACACAAGTCTGTGGAAGGCAAACACCTCTGCAGTTATGTTTCTATCACAGAAATTACCATACATCGAGAGACAAATTCTCTACCTATAATATGTGCCATTATTGTTTCAACCCCCAGACGATGTGACCTACATAATGAACCAAACTGTTCGTTAATTTTTAGATGTTAAAAGCTACAAGCTGCTCTGAGGGAAATGATTTTTCACTCCATTATGCCAAGTTAAGAGGTGAGGAATAGTTATCTAAAAAGCCAAATTAACCCTGTGGGATGCTGGACAAAGCACGCTGATCCGTTGGTCTAATCACAACTGAACTTAAGTCCACTCAGTTGGTCTTACCAGCTGAGGCTTAAATGGGAAAACCGCAGAGCAATTAAAAAATGTCCCCCAATTATTTCCCTGCATGTTTGCATTCTAGTCTTTTAGTTTGGTAAAAGAATAGCAGGTCATTTGGTTGATACGCAGCCTCCTAATTGCCAAAAGATTGTCCTACTGTGAGCCAAATTAAATCAACCAAGCTGAACCAAAAAACCACGGCAAGCCAAATGCACTGTATCAAATCGCAGGCCAAAGAAATGAAGGAAAAAAGCATTTAAGGGAAACCAGATTATTTGGTTTATCTTCCAGTCTGCTGAAAGAAAATATATTATACAGTGGTTATGAAGGTTTCTGGGGGGGAAACTTTCTCAACACTGTGTCTTTTTAGTATCAGAACGTAAGCCAATATCATAAGAAACCATGTTTTTTAAATTGTGGTAACGATATAAACATTTGTAGAAGTGTAAAACGCAGCGCAGCCGTCCAGCCGCCTGTTCTTGGCAAACCAGAGTTAACTGTATCCCCTTAAACTGGGGCTGCAGTGGATGTTTGGCTGTGGGCTCTCTGCTGTAATTCCCGATTCTAGCAGGGTGGATTGCGGGGTCAGAGAGAGGTTTTGAGAATACCACAGCAGTGAATGCCAATCAACTATCAGAGCGCCGCGAACATGACCCTGGAGAGAGTTTGTGAGCATGGGCACGACCAATCCGAGAAACCGAGCGGGGAAACATACATAGTGGTTATCAGTCCGCTGCCAAGAGAGAGCTGTGATACCGAAGGCAGTGAGGGAACATTTCACCACTCAGACTGAACTCCAAACTGAGCTGCTGCGGTTCAGGTGTAGACCGAGGCAGAGAGTTTTATCGATTACGATGACAATCTGTAACTGATCCCAACTCTGCAGTTGCATGGAAGCTATTGTTGAATCAATACTTTTTTGTTTTAAAGGCAGGAACAAAAATAAATCCAGAGCCACTAAAATTTACAGTGTAAACACACCATATTTGAAACAAAAACATGAAAAAGGCGGAAAAACAGTTGAAGTGAAACTGAATGTTACTCGTAGATTTAACACTGGCCCTAACAAAGGTCTTTCTTCTTCAGCACCTGGTCTTTCTATGCTCTCAAAATATGAATTATGAACCATTATAACCACTAAATCTATTGTGACACAAAGACATTTCC
Source organism: Amphiprion ocellaris (assembly GCF_022539595.1). NCBI lineage: Eukaryota > Metazoa > Chordata > Actinopteri > Pomacentridae > Amphiprion > Amphiprion ocellaris. The sequence continues at coordinate 4,214,339 of NC_072779.1, forward strand.
ACTAATATGGATACAAAAAAGGTACAAATACAAAACTTTTAGGGGTTTCTCACCATTGCCACTGTGGAAGAACCTTTGAAATCAAAATGATTCCTTGAGGAACTCCTGCAGCTGAGGTATCTCGAGGACAGACAACTCAGGCAACATCACCCAGATTCACGAGTTTTTCAAATTGTTCCTTCACCAAGACTTTCTTCATGGCCTCCCTCAATTTCTACCTCCACAACCACACAAGCTGCTGTTCCTCTGGTCTGCCTTTTCAGAATCTAATGAGCTAACCAAACCTGAGAATTCCTCTTAGCCACAAATCATGCAAATTGCAAGTTGGTAGGATTGGTTTCTTAGGTTTGTTACAAATGAAACCCAAGAAGTCTGAATCTGTGGAAATGATCGGCCATGGATTTTACAACTTTTTTCTCTCCGGATGTGTCTTCCAGTAGATAAAAACATCGTATGGACATGTTAACAAGGTAATAAACTATTTTCACTTGAAGATCTGAGAAAAGAACTTCATATTCACTTATTTTTCTTTGACCCAAGGTGCTTTGATAACTTACTCATACACACAAAATCCCACCGTGCCTGAGGGGTTCAGCGGGAGGCCGTCTCATCGTATAACCCATGACTTACAAACACCGTGGATGAATATGGTGGTTCTTACAGATGGGCTATGAAGCTCCATATTAAAGCAACACTTGGACTTAGATCAGGCGTCGTGTTCCTTCCAAGAACCCCTCCGAGTTCCCTCACCAGAACTTTGAAGTCGGCACCTTCTCCAGCACCCACCTACAGACTCCAAATCAAAGCGCTTCTTTTTGTGGCGTGGTTGCTGCACAAGCATTACTATCTTTTTCTCTGGGGAACAACATCGTGTTGCTAAGCAGGGGGCTCACGAGTCTCTCCGAGAAAAGAAAATGCAGCCTGGTCGGTGCCGCTACGCCTCCCACACTACTCCACTCTAGAGGTAACGTTCCACATCCCAAGGGACATGTATATGTTATTTCTGCGCTCTGGGTCACCTGAGACTGAATTTTCTATCAAGTTTGTCCCAAAGTCAGAAGAAAGACTCCAGAAAACAAGTCAGAAAAAATTTCTCGACTTCTTTTGTCGCCTCGGTTTTTACATAAAATATGTTCCAGTGAGCAGAGATCACAGAAAAGCCAAAAGAATTCTCTGCGGTGGGTGGATTTTCACTTAAATTTTCAACACTGGGCTATCAGTCAGTCACTCATTATATCACCGAGTCATTTCATTAAGCCTTCATCCTCTGAGCTATTCATTCATTTAGCATTAAAATTCATGAGAGGAAAAACCAACTTCACATGATACTGTCAATGATCTTTTTAATTAACATTCAGAAAAATGTAAATTACCTTTTGACTATATCAGCAATATGGGATGGATCAAGCGCTGAACAAACACACACACGGGGGTAAACCCACAATAAAACACACTGCACAATTAAACACGATCACTGGCTTCACACCACACACACACACACACACACACACACACACACACACACACACACACACACACACACACACACACACACACACACACACACACACACACACACACACACACACACACACACACACACACACACACACACACACACACACACACACACTTCTGGTGTTTCTACTCACCCTTTCCAGGTCTTGTCGGAGGTGTGTGAAGAGTTTGAGGCGTCTGTAGAGGACGTCCTGCTCCTGCTGGGCCAGGTTGTCCACCTCGTCCCTCTTTAAGGTCACCAGAGGTCGGTTAAAGTTGGCCTTCCTCTTCAGCTTCCAGAACTGATATAAGAAGTCCACCTTGAAATAGAGGCAAAATATTACCAGCCATCCCAGGGTTAATTGATTAATTGGTTCCCCATTTATTTCTACTGTTGATACATGAATTGTCTCTGCTGTTATATTTGAAGAACTTTATGTCTCAATCAAGCAACATTCGTGAGAGCATTACAGTAAAACAACGAAATAATATCTCCGAAATTACATCATTTGTCAGAACAAGACTGTAATTTTCTGACATTTTTTGAACTAATCATGTGTGGCTTTTGGTTTTGTCTGAAAATATGAACCAAATCTAATGTTAATATTGTGATATTTCATCAAAATCACTTTATTCTACATGTTTCATTTAAAAATTGCCAAAAATAAATTGTTTGCACTAAGAAGATTCTGTAAAAAAACAAAAAATTCTTCATTTCTGGACGTGACCGAGAAGTTATAAGTGACTTAGCTTGGACTAACAGCTACATGGAAAAAAAGCTGCAACTTTTTACTTGAACTGGGCTGAAATGCAGCTTGTGTTTACACAAAGTAGACAGAATGGAAACAACATAAAAATGTAAGGAGTAAAATGTGTTTAGTAGTCAGAGTCACCATTTGTTTTCCAGTGTGAGTAGCACCTGCTGGCACTAGGACAATGTGTGACAAGTTGATGCATGCTGACTCTTTCTCCAGTTTTTGTAAAGCAAATAATCAAAGAAATTCAACTTTTTTTAAAGGGTTTCTTGCGTCGTTACTTTGCTGAACTCTACACAAGACACTTTGCGGTTCCTCTGCTTCTAGTCATGGTTGTTATTTCCATAGAGGTGCAGGAAAAACACAGTGATTAAAAATGTGAGGTCAATTGTCGATTAGCGGATTTTGCATCCATGTAAATGATGTAAATCTCTGTTACTGGAAATATACATCAATAACTCATTCATCTGTGGGAGCACACTTGCACTCGAATATTTTAAAATCACATAAACTGCACTTAGTATGTGTAAATATATAAAATGTAGATTTATAAAAAGCCGCTTCGAACGTACAAAAATCTCTAATAACAGTCACTCTATAAAAGCATACTCCAGAGTTTTCCTTTTCATGTCTAAAGACCTGTTTGCTTAAAGTGGTAGCCTTCCATTAAATGGAAAAAAGCACTTGCCTGCAGCAGTAATCATGTTTGGAAAGCAGGGACCAGTTAATCACAGCATGTTCTAAACAAACGCCTGTAGCTCATCATACAGTTTATCTATGAATAGGGAGCAATTTATTCGATGCACTCGAGCCAGCGCTCTCGATCGTGACAAAGACAAGATTAACTGCAAGCAAATACAATGAACACGTTGTATTTCTATATACTATTACACTGCTGGTGCCAAAAATGTCATGAGTTCAGGCTGTGTTTTCCTTCAAGCTGCTAGTTCTTAGCGGACAGAAATGAACTTTCTTCACGGTTCTACGAATTGCATCCTCCGAGATGCTCAGTTGCACGCCGCCCTCATACTGAGCAGTTACAGTATTTGCATACTTGCTGCCTCTTAGCGAGAACAAGTGTTGCTATTCTGACCTCTCCCATCAGTGAGCCGTTTCAACTTGTTGACCCTGTCTGTGTGCTTTGTAATTACGCTGTATTTATATCTGAGGAGTTATTTTTGATGCACATGGAGACAAGTTAGGGATCGGCCAATATGGGGTTTCCTTTTCAGGGACGATACTGATGCCGACTATTGGTAATCAGGAAAGACCGATAACCGATATTTGGAACCGATGTGCATTAGACTGAATGAGTTGCCAGCATGTGATAGCAGAGAACCTGTCACTCATAACTAGACTCCTTCATTAATAAGGCTGACTATAACTGAATATGTAAAATAGAAATTCAAGATTGAATTAGGACGTTCTGGTCTGTTTATGTTTAATCGACTGAGATTGATCAGTTTGTCTCCTGCAGTTACGTCTGCTGTTCTGCTCTATTTTCTTAATCTTTCACTGCTCTTTAGCTTTTACCGCTCACTAAGGTCCAGACCTTAAATTAATTACTGTTTTCCAGACTCTATTTTAAGGTTAATCTGTGGCTAGCCATTAGCTTAGCCTTAGCCACTGTGAGAGGAGCTAATTTCCTTTTTTATGGTAACATCTTGTGCTTCTTCTGACCACAGAGTGATACAGACAGAGAGAGGAAGTTGCATCAGACCTAAAGCAGTGCATTTAATTCATCAATAATCAGTCAATACGAATACCGATACCAATAATCGGAAAAATGCCACAATAATCAGCCATCTCAATAACTGTTCTATCCCTATGACAAGCGTGGTATCATTCCTTATCATTTCATAAGTCTCCTTCCTACAGCTGGACGTACCTGGGTGACGGGCAGCCCCAGGTTTTCAGCGACCTCTCTCGGCTCCACCAGTCGGTAAAACTCGTCCTCCAGCTCCTGCAGCTTCTGCTTCCTCTGGCTCACCTTCTCTCTCTCCAGCTGGTCCCGTTCAGCTCGCTCCGACGCCGACACCGAAACCAGGTGAGATACCGACCTCTGCTCTACGTCGCTGCTGCCGTTAGGCTCGTGTTGCTGGTCCTGCCGGAGCTCGGAGGTCGCACCGGCAGCGGCGGCGCCGTCCCAGTCGGGTCTGGCGGCAGCGTGAGCCCCGTTGGCGGCGGCGTGGTTGCCGTTGCTCACGGCGGTGGAACTGGAGGCAGCTGCAGAACCGTTGGCGACGGCGCAGCTGTGCTCCAGACAGAAGGACTTGAAGCGCACCTCGTCGTTCTCGGCCAGGATGGTCTTCATCTCCAGGCCGTGGTCGAAGGCGCATGTCACATGGAAGGCCACAATACAGGAGGGCATGGAGCACTGGGAGGGAAAGATGAAGCAGATTTAACAGCAGACACACACAAACACACAAACACGCAAAAAAAAAAAAAAACTGTCTTCAATTTCTCAGACACTTTGTCACAACTGTTTGTTTTAAAGTGTCATTTTCGGTCCATTTGTTGCGTCATCAAGGTTCCAATACAAGTGCGGCGAAGCAGAAAGACAAGCCGAGTCACAACAAACACGGTTCCACCATTTCTGCTGACATTTTTGGGATGTGTGTCAGAGTGTGTGTTTCTCAGTGCTATCCATTACAGGTCATACTAAGAGGCGACCTCCCACTGCGTCCCTCCAGGCACAGTGTGATTTTGTGTGTTTGAGCCCTCGTGGTTGTGCACCGCTGTCATTGTGTGCACGTATATGCACATTTGTAAAGGCCTGTGTGGGGGTAAGTGTGTGTGTGCAGAGGAGTTCAGCATTCAGTGGGAGGTTTTGTAACTCTGCAGTGTTGTGTATGCGACAAAAACCTGACTGATGGTAGTGACTCCACCATCTGGAAAACAACTTCTAACATTTCCACTCCTTCTCTCCCTCTCATCCTCTCTCTGATTTCACGCTTAAAAATAATTACAGGAGGCAGCTAAGCTTATCCAGTACTTATCCTTTTTCTTTTTTCTCGCTTTAAAGAAAGTTTTTAAAAGCTTTAATAAGTTTTAATTGGAACTACTGCCTCCCGAAGAAACAGTCCAATTCTGATTGGTGCTGGCTTTTGAACATTTCCTAACGCCGTTTGTGTGTCGAGTCGAAAATTACATAACTTCAAAAGCCATAATACCCCATTTTTGCTGTAATTACCTTGAATTTAAGACAGTCTGTGCTGGAATTTTAAGTATCACTCCCTATCACAGTGCAATACGCAGATTTAGAGCTATAATAGGTCATCATTGTGGGATGAACCAGTCCATCATTACCACCATCCAGCCTTTAACAGTGCATTGAATCTGAGAGTTTCCAACTTGAGTGTTACTGAGACCTCTAGCTGCTTAAGTCTTCATGCAACCCCCAATGATTTACTTTATCTGACGTGGTATTGAGGCTTACTTGTGTATGGGATAATATTACTAAACCACAACTTGCACAATTGATGTAAAGTCGGACGTAAAAGCGTCTTTGTTTCGTTAGTTACTGTCAAAGTAAACTGGAGTTCATCTTGCATATGTCCAGTTTGTCCATTAATCGCTACAGAAGTCTCTGTCATGGTGCTTGTTGCTAGCTAAACCCCCACAATGTTCTCTGCTTGCCAACAGGGGACTTCCCGTAGTCCAAGTGATCGCCACGTCAGGTCGCTCCAGTAGTTTTTATTTTAAGTGAGCAGGTATTACAGCTGATGTGTAATACATTTTCTGACTGCCACAGGAAGAAGTGGATAATGCTACGTTGTTGTCATTATTCTTTCCTGTCACTTGGCAATGGACGTGTTTTATGTTTTCTGGAGATGCAGACAACCAAAGAAGGAGATGCAGTTGAGCTTTCATATGACTTAAATGTTTGGTACATCAGAACTTCTTCAAAAAAGATGTTTCTATCATATCGATGGATAGGTACTTTATTCATCCTGAGGGAAATTCAAGTATTCAGCAGCTTATATACAACAGTTGAATACCAATCGCGCAACATCATACCCGGGGGTGGGCGGGAGGGGGGGTATTCGGATCTCAAAATAAATATTCGGATACCACCGTAACAATCAAATACCACCATAACAACCGAATATTCAGATATTCGGGTTCAGCCCTAGTATATACTCTAAAAAAAAAAAAAAAAAAAACCCAACTTGCTGTACAATACTATAAACAAAACACTTCTAATGTTAAAATCTACAGAAATACTGACTGTATTAAAAGTCAATATACTGTATTTACATCTTTCAAGGCACCATGATGTTTCGCAAGTTTTTTTTTTTTTTGGAGCTGCATCACTTACATTTACATTTTCTCATGCAATACTTTAAAAAGAGCATAAAAACACAACTACTGTACCTAAAATGTTTTGGGGTTTTTTTGGTATTTGGGTGGTTTGATCCTTCAAGTTCAAGTTTTTATGATGACTAGGTTGCGCTCTCAATGTATTGTGTTGTGTTAAGGATGCTTAATTTGCTATTTGTTCTTTTATAGGAGAAACTCGGTGAGCCATCTCACCTGATGCACCGACTAACCTCTAAATCACTGAGTAAACAGTCAGTGATGGAGGAACAGAAGGTGCGATCCAACAGTCACATATCTGGCCCGTGTAAGCCACCACTATAGATACATCATGTTAAAAAGTGTTACAGTCACAGGTCTCCACTACAGACCCACTTTTATTACCAACCAAATGTCAGATTGAGCCGCTGCAGCTGCTCTCACTTATTCGGTGTCAAAAGGCAAAAGGTTGAACACAGCGTGGAGCCGCCTGGATGTGTTGTTTGGTGCGAGCCAAGTCATCGCAAAAAATACTCATCTGGCCTTTTCGACTGCACCTGCTCTGTTCTGGCAGGGATTCATTAATAATGTTTTATCGGTGCCCACGCTGCCTCCGAACACTTCTGTTTGTGGACAACAACATGTTTGTTTGACTGCGGTAATCTTAAACCCTGCGCATGACGTAACTTCACTTTCAAGCCTACTCACCATCATTATATCACATTTTCTTTGGCTTATAAACGCTTGATTCCTCATCTGATGCCATATGTGTGATTCACAGTAATTATCTGGAGATGCAAATCAGTTGCAAAGCGGTACTCAAAGCACAAATTTCATTTAATTAACACTTTCTTTCTTTTGTTTTGCATTGTTACGTCCCGACAGCTAGGGGATGAGGGAAGCAACACGTACGACAACAAAGAGGCAGGAAATCTGTTGGTGAGACGTCAACCGATAAGACGCTTATTTTTGTCCAGCAAGACAAATCCAACACAGCACTCCAAATGATCCAACACGGGTCCCTTAGACCCGTGCGAGACAACACCACATGTAACATGTACATGTAACTGTTGCAAACAAGAAGAATATCAATGAAACCACTTGACTGTCTGCATCTTCATCTAACATGCTTCATCGACCAATAACAGACTTGTAGGTTTTGTTCCAGGTTCCGCTCCTGAGTTTCTTTCCACAAGAAGATCTCACATAAATAAAATTAACCTTAAAAAGTAATGCTTTTAAAAAAAATAACTCCACGAATTTCCTTTGGATTTAATAAAGCAATCTTGGTATTTTGAACATCATGTAAAAATATTAGAGAACTGCTGAATAAAATATGACTTTTACACTGAATAAAGGAGCAGATGTAGATTAAATCTCTATTTCTGAGTGGATTCTGCTGTTAATGTGACACGAACTTTACACCGTGTTCAAAGAAAACACATTACCCCTTAAAATAGTAATTGTTGCATGTGGCAATACTTCTTATAGATTACATCAGATATCACTGACATGCAGATGTAATGATGTAACATTGCATCAGCTGTTACTTTCAGCCATAAAAGCTCGATCTGCAAGAGTTGCATGCACTACTTTGCTTGTGTCAGGATGGCATCTGGTGAACTTTTCATTTTGTTTTCCATTAAAAATGATGCTGTGAAGCAACTTGAGGCCTTCTGATCATGTTTCAGCCATAAATGTCAAACGTGTTTACCAAAACTGGGAAAGGTTGCTAATTTTCATTTAGTAATATTTGGAGAGCCCTTGTCAAATATTAGCTGTTTTTAATACATTTTTAGTTTATTTTTTTCCAGGTCATTGTGAAAAAAAAGGTTAAAATATGAAATTCCTGGTTCATAAACTGACTTTAAGCACTCGTGTACATTAGTGATTAATCAAGTGATCAGGTTGTTAGTCTCAAGTTGCTCCTTCACCTCCCTGTAAGTCAGATTGATGAGGTAATTATTTCACTCCTACGTTTGCTCTTTAGTGCATTCTAACAAATAATTCATATTTCCAGACTGATATCTTTGAGCTTTCAGTGCAGCTACATTGCCAACTTACATTACCACCCCTCGAAACAGAATTAAAACGTGTCTCAACCTCTTTCGATCACTTCTTTTCGCAAGCTTTTGAAAAAGTGAGATGATTTTCACACCTATATTTTATTTATTCATTTTCAACACCTTGGACTTCCTTCAAATCTGCAAACATTCACTGTTCTCAATGTGCTATTCACATGTGGTAAAAGCTGAATTTATCTGAACCTTTTCACAGCTAACTTATAGGGCGACTGATATTAACATTTCATTTTACTGAGATTATCAAATACATATTTTCATCTTGTTGCAGCTCTTCAATGAAGCCATATCAACTTTATAATATTAAAATGGCTCCACCATTCCATAAAACGTAAGCACGGAGCTTCATGCATCATTTTATTCACAAATTAATCAAAACAAAGTAGGTATATTTGAGAACTTTCATATCTCTACTTGACTTTTATACAAAATTCTCTATATTTGAACAGCGCTACGTTGCACAGAATGAGGTTGTAACCTAAAAGCTGACTGGCAGGCTGTTGACATCAATTCAAAACATATTTAGATGATCTACTTTACCTGCAATATGTATTTACGTATAAACCTGATGTCCTCATAGCAGAGCTGCAGGTAATTTAAATCTAAGGGGCTGTCATGTCCTTCTGAAATCTCTGAAGAACACAAACTAACCGTGAAACAGAAATGCTTTAATTAGCTGAGCGTATCACCCCATTACTGAAGACTGTTGCTCACAGACTCACTCTCTTTGAGCTTTCACAGATACAACACAGTCTGAACCATCTGACCTTTCCGGTGCACCTTCCTTTACTAAAGCAGTGATTAAGAGTCTCTTAACACTCAGAGAAGTTGCCAATTAATACGGGGGGCTGTTAAATACAGATGTTTCGTTCTGAACACTCGACCGTCATTAGCTGCACATGAGAAGAGACACGACAAGGTGCATTTATTAGTCAAAAGGCTTGAAGTATCAAACAACAAAGCGGCTTTTAGCATCAGAAATAGAAGATTTCTGAAGCTGTGACCTGCTGCACATGAAAAACACACAAGCTACAGATTCACGAGGGCAACTTTAGATCATACATTTTGTTTGATCTACAATGTGTTCGCGAGCTGTTTGAGAGTTCATCAAAAAGCTCAAATATGAAAAACAGTTGAAAAGATCAACACTGACAATGGATTTCTTATTCTTTCCCTGTGCAGAAACTTTCATGACAGAAAACCGACTTGTTATTTCACACTTTTCCTGACATTAGGGTCCTACAAAGACTTCCCGTCACTCGCACTGCCGTGCCGTATGAGCATCTCTACCTCGTGTGTGAGGTGGCAGCTGATACTGAGAGTGTTTGTACAGCCGCCTGCCTCCAGCTATGGAAACAGGAGAGAGGCACTCGTTCCCAACGGGCAACTCTCGCTCAAGGGCTCGCAGTTAATCGACGATATCAATACTGTGATGGCAAACACCGCCGCACCAATAAACTCGTACGTATACATCCGACATGCATTTGAATGAACCGCAAGTATACGTACCCACATGCAGCATGGGACTGTAGAAACACAGTTCACCTTAAGGGCATTTTATCCGCTGAATGTGCTCAGGCTAATGGCTGCAGAGTGAGTTAGTGTGAGTGAGTCAGTGGGGGATTTGGTTGCGTACCCAGCAGCATGTTAAAGGAGGGCTGGACGCAAACAACCCAGCAAGAGACTTAGAAGTACAATGATCTGTGTTGTCGAGAGGCATTTTGTGATTGTGCATGCATGGAATTTAAACGTTTACAGTTTCATAATTCTGCTCGTGTTTTGCTGTATTATGTGTTTCTACAGGTGTAAACCATGTTGTGTGGGTGTACCTGGAGGCATGTATTTCTGGATGCAAGGATCAGAGGGTTTGAGTGTATGTGTCACTCTAAAATTTCACACACGACAAAAACTTTTACCAATTTTTACACAACTTCCAGTTGATGTACAGCTTAAGAATAGTAAGAAGATGGAGAAAGAGAGAATGTATAAGAGGAAACTGAAAAGTAGAAGATACTAAATAGTGGACGGCAGCTGTTGGAGAAAAATCCAACACCGTAGTAAACATGCTTTTGCTAAACTTGTTTTACAAATCCAGAAAAAGCAAAAACAGAAGCAAACACATTGAGCTGATAGCATTTCTCCTCCACAGAAGAAACAAGAAAAGCACTCAGAGAGCCCAATACTCCACCAAGACTGTTCATTCCCCGACCTTGCACTGGACACAGGCGTGTGTTATGGATGTGTATGTTATGTATGGATACAGAATCACCTGACCTAAATATGTAGCGGGTGGCAGGAATTGATGGGACTCAGAAACACATCCACAATTTAATCAATTGTTCCTTGTATCATTTCCAGTAAGTTGGCAATGGTGGATTTGTAGTAGGACTGCAGTCATGTGATCGTCAGCAGGCAGCAGACATAGTGTCCACTTGCTGTCATGGTTACAGTGACGCCGTGCCGCTGTCTCAATGGGAAATCCTCAACAAATCTGTGGATCCAGACTATAAGCTGCATCACTGCCAAAATCTAATGAGGTGGTCCTTGTGTCATTTCTGACCTTCCCTGAAAATTTCATCCAAATCTGTTATTCTGTTTTTGAGTAATGTTGTAGAAGGAAGGAAGGAAGGAAGGAAGGTTTAGTAATTATCAATGAGCCTTTCAACACCATTAGCTAACACAATGTAGCATTAGAACACAGGAGTGATGGTTGCTGGAAATGTTCCTCTGTACCCCTATGGAGATATTCCATTAAAAATCAGGCATCTAGACCGGATTTATCGTTATTTTTAATGTTATCTTCATTGAAAAAAATGCTTTTCTTTCAAAAATAAGGTCATATCTAAGTGACCCTCAACTTTAGAATGGTAGTCCCTCCACTCACCCCTTCCCACTTGAGGCAGCTCGAGCACACCAGCTCACCTACGAAAACTACTCTATGCTACACATGGCAAGTTCTAATATCGGAGTAATTCAGTTCATACGTGTTGGAACTGATTCTGAAGAATAATAACAATATAGAAAGCCCCACTCTGCAAGCTGACAGAGTATAGGTTTGCTACATATGAAACCCCAAAAATCTGAATCTGTTTTTGTGAGTCTGTCACCAGTACTCTGCTCAGACTCTACTTCAACTGCTTATTTTGCTCATGATGTGTCTTCTGGTATGTAAAAAACACCATATGAACATGTTAACAAGGTAGAAAATGAGGAGCATTTGTTTATTACATCTTGCATGAAGTTATAGGAGGAGATGAGAAGTTTAGTTTAAAAAAATAAGTGCATATACAGTGTCGATTACCAGTGTAACGTACCTGAATGCAGGTTCCCGTGTGTTCTCGACACAGACTGCAGGACAGAGCCCAGCGGCTGGCAGGGATGTGGGAAACCTTGGTAATGGGCTCCATCTTCTCTGGACAGCCTATACTCACCTACAGGACACACAACAGACAGAAATACATACATTTAATAGAAGGCAGACACTGTGTGGAGACGAATCGTATGAATCGTTCCTTTTTACTACTGAAAAGATTCATTTATTTACTAATTAGTAGGCTGAAAGAATATTAACATACACTTTGATTATCAGTTTGACTCATTAATTAAGCAAAAATGCCAAACATATGCTGCTTCTAGCTCCTTAAATGCCAGGATTTACTGGTTTTCTTTTTGGGGTTTGAATCGTTGGTGAGATAGTTATGGGTATTTTCAGCATTTTATGGACCAAACTATTAAAATATGGCATTAACATAAGTAGTTGTGATTCCTAGTAGTGCAGTTATCTGTGGAATTTCTTCAGATTCACCAAATTTCCACTAAACTTTCCAATAAATGTTAATAAGCACCTCATTGTAACTTTTAAGAAAACTGCTTCACTGTCAAAAAAAAAAAGAACTTTCCTTGGACCCAGAATGAGGACATATGTGCTCCGTTATTATAAAGCTCAGTGTGACTCGCTCTCTCTAAGAGGTCCATTCAGAGCAGCTTTGGCCCCGGACCTCCCTTCACCAAATGCAACCAAAAAGTCATTGACTTGTGCCAGCTACCCATGAAGAACCAAGTGAAGGGCACTCATCACCAAAGCGCCATTTCTTTCCTCCTTCCTTCCTCCACTCTGCCTGTTTCTTTTGTCCAGAAAAAGTGTTCCACCTCTTTCACATATCTTCTCGTATTTGAGTCGCTGGCCTCTCGTCTTTGTCCTTCACGCCTGCATTAACAAGCTGACGGCTGATTTCCGCAGGTCGCGCTCCTCCCTCTCTTCATCCACTCGTCCTTCTATCTGATTTTCTTCCTCTCCTCTCATGTGCTCATCGGCAGAACAAGCCTCTGCTCTTTCTGCTATTATTGACATCTTTTGTGCAACACACTCAATTGGAGTAGGGGTCAATTTTCACTCCATTGAGAATGTCAATAGAAAGTGCAATCCAGACAATGATGCCACAGCCGTCACTGTCAGTGGCCGCTTCTTTTATACAGTTGATGTATGAGCCAATCGATGGCAAAAGGATTTCCACTTTTTGAGTAGTGTAGTTAATTGATTGGATTGTTCGCAACCATGATTCCCTCACATATACAAACCCACACACACATAGAGGTTTGCACTTACACACACCCTCCATCTTCTCCTCTTGGTTTGTCGATACTGGTGTGTGTGTGTGTGTGTGTGTGTGTGTGTGTCTGTGTGTGTGTGTGTGTGTGTGTGTGTGTGTGTGTGTGTGTGTGTGTGTGTGTGTGTGTGTGTGTGTGTGTGTGTGTGTGTGTGTGTGTGTGTGTGTGTGTGTGTGTCTGTGTGTGTGTGTCTGTGTGTGTGTCTGTGTGTGTGTGAGTGTGTGTCTGTGTGTGTGTGTGTGTGAGCACGTGCAGGTCTTTAACATCCTCATTCACGGTTATTGTAGCCTCAATTAGTTCACGTTTCAAAGCCAAAAGATGAAAAAAAAATAAATCGGTCGAAATTTTAAATCACTTCAGTGGAAACGGGTGGAAATCACACAGTTAAATGGAAAGGCGTCTTAAAAGAAGGGCTTTATGAGAGTGGGTGTGTGTGGTGGAAAGCAGTTTAAAGGAAGACCTCTCTCTAGGGGCTGAAGGCAGAGGGCAAAAAAGCAGCTCCACACACAGCACTGCAGGGGGGCTGTATCGTTTGAAGGCTGGCTGGTGTGTTCACACATGCAAACACACACCAGCCTTTTTTTCCAATGCGATCATATCCAGAAGAAAAAATCTACAAGCTCTCGCTGCGATGTGTGCGGTAGCGGGGGTTAATTTGTGTACAGGTCTGCTATTAACACCTCTTTAGCTCTTTGCAAGGACACATGCACAAACACATATTGAGCACAGAAATGCAAATTATCTTTTTCTTTTTTTCCCCCTTTCTCCTCCCTCCTCCACGCTAGGAAGAGAAAACAAAAGCAAACGGAGCAATGAAAACAATTAGCCCAATCAAGGGTGACAGAAGGCAATTAGAAGTAAAAGGTTTGCGGTGCCAAAAGCCACTCTATTATTGAGAAATGTGCCGCTGAATAGACCGAAGACACATGACTGACTGTCTTAGCGCTTTAAAGGTGTGCGAGGCGTGAAGCAAGTCCCCGAACCTCTGAAATGAGCGACTCCATTTGGAGCTTTCAGGTGATAGATGCCTCCAAGAAGATATTATCAAGACAAATCAAAAACAAAATGAGCGGCTGCTCGGCTGCACACTTGACAAACAGGTTCCTCCTGAATCATTTTGCATTATCTGCAGACTTTACAGCGTGAGGTCTTGACTGAAGGAGCTACATTAAGTATTTTAAGCATTTATTCTAAGCAATAAAGCCTGGAGGAAACAAGTGACAGGTGCAAATGTAAACTCACAGCGATATTAAAGGTTTAGGTGATGTTTATGATTTTTTCCAGATACACGTATTTCATGTGTGGGCCGAAAGAGTTGGGTGTTACCGATTGTAATCAAATATCTGGGTTCAAAATGCTAAATCTAAACTACTGAAATTACACTGTAAAAAATAAACATTTGCTTAGTATTTCTAACTGTAATATTTTCAACAATTTACAGTTATTTTATAGATTTTGTTAACTTACAGACAATAATTAAAAATAATAATGTAATGTACATAATGTCCACATCAAAAATCAGTATACTTATACATGGCAATTTTGTATATTTTTTTACATTTGACTGTGAAATTACAGTATTTCTACAGTATTTAAATCAGCAAAAACATTACTATTTTGCAGATAACCACTGTTATTCGAAAGAAAAATACATTAAGGATTGAAAAACGGTAAATAATGTCGATATCTGTTAGATATTTCACGTTATGTTAGAAAATGTCTGATAAAATCACACAAAAAAATAATAATTTACATGTTGACTGTAAAAGAAAAAAAAGGCAGAAAATGTATATAATGTCCACAATAAAAATGTGTATTTGATAAATAGTATTGACTTCTTTTGCAGTATGTGACTGTAAAATTACACTTTAACTGTATTCAAAGCAGTTAAAAATATAATTATTTTACAAATATTAACTGCTATTTCACCGTTTCGACAGCTTTTGAACATTACAGTATTTCATAGTTTTTTTCACATACTTTTTTGGCACCATTGCTGACTGATTTTGACTTCTTTTTTTTATAAAATAAATAATTACCTAGAATTCAGCATAAATTACAGGAAACTGTGCATCTCTGAGCTCACACGACAAAAAAGAAAGAATTTTCAGTCAGTTAAATCCTGGACTGCATCAGAAATGGAATAACTTGCTGCCTTTGGTTTCCAGATAACAGAAAATAATCCACATCCGACTCTAAATGAACCCTTTGAGCATTTGAACTCTTTGTGTCTTTGGTCTCACCTCAGGGATCCATAAGGCACAGCTGACGTGGACCCACTTGGTTCCACTGCGGGTGGGCTTCAGGGCTCCCCCTCTCTTGGGGCAGAGCAGACACTTTGGCTGGACCCCCAGAGCGCAGGTCCGACACAGCCAGTTCCCCTGCGGTACCTTCAGGATTCCGTAACACGCCTGGAACATGGAAAGAAGTACGGGAGGAAAGATATTAGTGGTGATGATGTGAAGGAGACACATGCAGAGACACGTTATTAAAGTAAACTTCTAATTATCTTAACCCTCCTGTTGTCCTCATTTATGGTCACCAAAAGATATTGTTTGCTTGTCTGAAAAAAATCCAAAAATTCAGCAAAAAATTCCCCAAATTTCTGAAAATTTACAAAACCTTCAGGAAGAAAATTCCAATAATTCCTTAAAAGTTTCCCTTGAAAGTTTTTTTTTTTTAATTCCCCCAAATTTGGCAAGAAAATTTTTGTAAATATTTTCAAAAAATGAGTAAAAATCTTCCAAAAAAAATCCTAAAAATATCCAACGTGATTACATATATATCAGTAAAACGTCTAATATTTTCTTTAAGAACATTCACATAAAAATCAACCAAAATCCAGTAAAATTCACTGGATTTTGGTTGATTTTTTTTTGTGAATGTTCTTAAGAAACATTTTTAACATTTCCTTTATTCCACCAAAAAAACGTTCAAAGATTTCCCAAAAATGTTGAAAATGTGGACATCAGAAGTTTCACTGTGAAAATATATATTTTTTCAACATTTTCAAACTTTAAAACGGGTCAATTTTGATCCGCAGGACAACATGAGGGTTAGGGAAAATGTTCAAGATTTTGGGAGTGTTTGGTTGTGAAGGTGACAAAATCCACCATCCTTATGTTAAGCTAACCAGCTACCAGCTTTAACTAAATAACAAAATTTGCCCAGTGAGAGAATCTAAAGTTATTGTGGCAAATGAAGTATAATATTAAAAGACTATTAAGGAAGTTTTGCATTAATATAATAATATCAGTATAGTTCTTACATTTACTATCATCCTACATCCTTTCCTGCAGCCATTTAAAAAAAAAAAAAAAAGGAAATTTGCTTCAAATACACAATCTTTTCCATTCAATATTTACTCTAATCACCTTTATTATATTCTTCTATCTTTTATTTGTCAATATGTGGTGACACAAAGCGATAATTTATAGTCAGCTTCTTTTGGATTTACAAGCAAAGACATGAGGACCTGTAATTACAAACACCACTTATTGTTTATTTGTTTTGGAACTTCTGAAAAAGGTCAAATTTGCCCTGGTTGAGTCTATTATTATTATTACTGCTGCTGTTGTATTGATTTTCTGAGGGCGAGCATCATCCAAGCCTGTTAAAGTGGGATGAAGTTCAGTGCTGTTTAAACAAATATGACATGTTTTATATGTGAGATGATGTAGTTTGTCTATTTCGCCCAGTGGATGCATAAATTTGAAAAGCAGTGTCAAACTAACAGTGACCTATCGTGATGAGAGTGGGCATGATATTATGTTAATTCTACCACGAGACTTGACTTTATCCGCAAGTAAGTTGGAAAAATACGTATGTATCAGCATTCAGCCAAAAGAAATAGGAAAATATTCAAAAACCCCATATCCTGTGTTAATAAAGCACACAGTAAATGTAAATTTGGTCATTTATTGCTCATCACAAGCAATTTAGTAGCTGAATCTTGAGATTTTGACGGCGAGAATGTTTCTACAAGCACAGAAGCTGTCCCTCCTGGCTACCATATAGTTACTGAGCAGCCTGGAATACAGAAAACAACTAAATAAACTGTGGTAAGGTGCTAATTTTCAAGCAAAGCAGACTAAATTTCTGCTCATCCTCTGACATAAAAGGTAAAATAAATATCTTTCACAATTGTTTATTCTTTTTTAGAAAAGCGAAACAGCTTACACCTGTTTTGTTTGTCTTTCTTTTAAAAAACTACTTGCATAAAGTAGTAAGAGAAGAGCCAGACGAGATGAGAGAAAGAACAATGATTTATAACAGGCTGGATTTGAATCCAGGCATAAATTCTTCCAGCTCCACCACAAGGCCACCCCATCGCCTTGTTTTTCAGCCAGAATGTCATTACCCTTCATCTGTAGAAACTGCATACATTCACCGGTTGCTGCACTTCTAAACCAGAAACATAAATTACAATCTGCTTCCTATTTCTTCTGTCATACAGAGTCAGCAGATCTACAAAAAACGGCGTGACACATGACATAAATATTCCTCCTTGTTCCCTTTTGCCTCATCTCTTTACTCCTTAGACCAGGAGTGTCAAACTCATTCTAACTCATTCTAGCAACCTAGTATTTTACTTTATGATCAAAACAACTTGTCATGGTCTAGAAATTATTTTAAATTTATAGTTTTACTAATTTACAATCTGCAGTTAATATCTTCTCTGTAATTTCAACATTTTGAGGGCCAGATTGGACTCTCTGGTGGACCACTTTTGACTTGCGGACCGCATGTTTGACACCCCTGCCTTAGAGGCTATCCTCACTGCTGTTCCAATAACACTGATATAAAAACACTCAAACAATCTTCCTTCCATATTATTCATCACCCAAAACTTTCGTCTCAGCTCGCTGCCAGGAAGCAACACATTTCTGAAATGCCACTTGTGTTGTTTTTAAAGCCCAGCAGGTTATTGCATCATCAGGGCTCCACCCAATTCTCCTTCCGCTGACACACACAGGGGTGCCATGGAAGTTCTTCATGGCAGCATAATAGCATGCTTACTTATATCAGATAAGATCTGCTCCCCAGGGTCAGAAACAGAGAGAGATTTTATTGTTCAACATGATTTACTCCTTAACGGCCTCATAGAGCTTCTTACTGCGGCGAGGGAGTCGTTCTCAAGGCTCCTCTTTCTGCCATCATAGCTTCCTCCTCTCCTTTAGTTCTATCAAATCACAGTTCTAATAAGTCCAGTCAAACTATCACTCCTTTAGATGAAGCCCGAATGAAATTTAGATCCCGAGTGTGACGGGGAAAGGATGCATCACATGTTAAATGGCTAAAAAGCTCAAACACATAATCATCTCTAAGAACATAAAACGACAGAAAGGTTGGGGGAAAAACACAAACTTCCTACCGACACGCTGGTGCCGAAGTGACGGGAGGCAACGAAAAGAGACATCAAACACTCCGTCTTCATTAAAAGCAATTAAAGCACTTTATTGATCAAAGGAATTTACTGATCAAACCAAACGGCTCGGTGAGCAGGGCCTGTGTTCCACCTGTTCACCGAGCTCAAGGAGGAACAGCCAGTGCTGGATGGGCTCACACTTTAATCCAATAATATTACTTAATACCTCAGAGAGCAGCCATTTCTCTCGCTGTTTGCTACATGTTGTTTCCATGACACCTCAGTGTTTGGCACCTACCTGTTCAAAAGCTGGGAAAACACTGAAGGAACCCTGAGAGGTCTGGACCATTTTTAGTACTACGCCGTAATGTTTTGATGAACTGATCCCAAAATTGCTTGTACCTGGTGTACTATGAACATGTGCACGCAAAGGAGAGGTGATGTAATGCACGTTTCTGCCAACTTAGGAGACCAATAAAGGTGCAGCAGAGGCAGAAGACTGCAGAGTCGGTTTCAAACAAGCTTTAGTGAGAAACTTTGCAATCAAAACTGCGTTCTGTATGGTCAATGCCTATCACACATGTTGTCTAATATGTGCCACCATGACAACTTTATTTCACAAAACAAAACAGAAAAAGATGCTTGAGGAAAATTAGAAATGGTTTCATAGCATAGTTTGTCCAGCAGAGCAGCTTTGACTCCATTATTTACAATATCTTCTGCAGCAGATGTAGCAGAGTTCGCATTACAGCTGAGCAGACAGTGGAGTTGAGTCGTCACAGTAAGATGCTAAATAGTTTGTGAAATACATTGCTGGAGAGTTCATAAACGACTCCATCGCTTTCGTTTTTTTATATAACTCTGATGTCGATATACTGATGTTCTTGTACCCCTATGACTGGTATTGACATCAGCCTCTGAAATCCAGCATCAGTCGGGCTCTAGTCTGTTTCCACATAATTAGTGAAACTGTAGGTGACAGAACTAAAAATGCGATTTGTTCTGTATTTGGGGAATGATTTCCCTGCGAGTAAGAAGCAGCAGCCTGATGACACTAAAGATGTGTTAGTGCCGAAGGGTTCAACACAATAATTAATATTGTGCCACTGTGCAACAAACACAGTAGATTCCCTCAAGCTGTAGGCTGTCACTGGCACTATGTGTGAAACTGCGACTATATGTATACTTCCATGCTGTTGATATTATTCATCCCTTTGAAGATAGCAGCTAAACTTCGCCTTTGAATGACCTTGATTTTCTAATTTGCATTCATGCTTTTAGCATTTTATTTCCCCCCAAGGAGATTTTCTTATTCTGCAAAAACACACATAAAAAGCCTAAAGGATGACGGATAATTCCACAAGCAGACAGAGGAGAGATAAACAGAAGAATCCCATAATTCCTGACCTGATGAACGCAGACATTGCACTTGTCACAGAAGACCATCTCGTTGCCGTCCTCTCCCTCCGGTGAGCGGCAGACGTCACACACCACGTCTTCGTCGTACTCGATGCCCAGGCCTTCCTCCGTCTCGATGGCCTGCTGCATCTTCTCCTCGCAAACGCTCTCCAGCTCCACCAGAACACACTCCATCGTCAGCTCGTCCAGCTCTGGTAAGGCTGGTGGTGAGAAAACAGACAGGAAACATTCATTTTTGTTTGTCCTACAAGGAAAATCCAACCAGAAGACATCATCTATCTCCTGCAAAAAAGTACATTCTGAAAATATTCACATTCAAGGAATTATCTTTTTACAAAACATCATGAACAACCTGAAATTTCTTCAGAAAAATAAAATCAATTTTAACAATATTATGTCAGTTTATCATTTACACAATACAACTTACAGATCATAGTTTATCTACAAAGGAACACAACATTTAGTCACAGGTATCTGGAAATGAATGATATAGTATTCTACTTTATGATCAAAATGACAAAAGTCAGACAAAAAAAAGACAAAAAACAACAAAAACAAGACAGAATATTACAAAAACGAGAAACAAAATGACAAAAAATGAGACTAATGACGTGAAACAAATCAATCAAAAAATTAGACAAAAAAGTTACAAAGTAACACAAGTAAGCATAAAAAAAGACACAAAACAACAAAAATGATACACAAAACAACTAATTAAGCGAAACACAAATTGACAAAAACACAAGTGAGACAAAAAGGAAACACAAAATGAAGAAAATGAGAAATAAAGCGGCAAAAGTCAGACAAAAAAGACAAAACCAACAAAAACAAAATAAAACATTCCAAAAATGAGACACAAAAGAACAATGAACAATCTAGTATTTTACTTTATGATCAAAGCAACTTGTTAAGGTCTGGAAATTATGTTAAATTTATAGTTTTACAAATTTACAATCTGCAGTTAATGTCTTCTCTGTAATTTTTACACTTTACAAAGTCATCCCATGGGCCAGATTGGACCCTCTGGAGGGCCAGTTTCGGCCCACAGGCCGCATGTTTGACATCCCTGAATTAGACATATATGTTTATGCTGGAGTGAAGTTCTTTTGGTGTTTTTTTTGTGTGTTGTTTTTATGCATCTTGTTTTGTTAAACCCTCTGAACCCCAAAAACGCAACAATGGGTTTGAAAAGCATGTTATTTACATTTTTTTTCTAAGAAATTACCATATTCAGAGCCAAAATCAGTAAAACAGTAGAGAATCACTGGATTTTCAACTACTTTTTGATTGTCCTTGAACTAATCATGCTTGACCAGTTGGGAAAATTGACCAAGTCCATGCTAAAAAATATAATACATTTTATTTACATGTCTGATTAAAGGACATGCCAAAAATACACCGTTTGCACAAACCAGATTCTGTGAAAGACTAAAAATTTTACCGTCCTCTGCGCAGCCATGAAGCTATTAGTGACTCAGCTGCGACCAACAGTCATCTCAAAAAATTCTGGGAACTTTTCAGCTTCATTGCAGGCTGTGTATAAATGGAGCACATAGTAGACAAGTATTGGAACTAATTAAAAATCTAAGCATTAAAATAGCTATTGTATGTCCCCATTTTTTCCCAGTATTGGTAACAACTGTGGGAGTTTGGAAAAAATGTTGTATATGCTGATTCCAGGTGTTGTAAGATGTGATGTAAGACATTTCTGAGTTCTCTCCACCTCTAGTCATGGTTGCAGGACTGTATATTGCAGTGAAAAATGAGCCCACAGTGAGTAAAAATGTGAGTTAAAAAAAAACAAAACACCAAGATACTGCTGGAGCAAGGGAAAAAAAATGCAAAAAATAAAATAAAGTCCCACTAACTGCTTGGGATTCAGAGGGTTAATGCAGATATTCTTCTGATTGTTAAAAAAATTCAAAGTCAACAAAGCCAAGGCTGAGAGATGACCGCTGGGAGGACAGATAAATATTTCAGAAAACACTAAGCATGTACAAAGCAATTAAAACAAAGAGTAGAGTTACAGGGTCAACACTCGCAGGTTTCTTTTAAGTCTTTCCATTGACAAGGATAACAGTAACGGGAAACTGCTCATATGAAACACAAAAGGAGCGAGCCAATTTACAAATTTTAAGTTATTTTTTGGCTAAGGCACTTTGTCTCACGCTTTAATTGGAAACGCACACAGCTCTCCTTTGAATGTTTATCTCACAAGGTCACTTTGTGTTTTCTTTGGGATGGCTTGGGGCGAAACATGCTGAAAAAGTAGCTGTGGGAGTACGAGGAGCTGCAGCCGACTCTTTGCAAACCAGAGTAAGTAGACAAACGCCACTTGAGCTCTGCAGACCAATTTGCGATCGAACCAAAAAATGACAAAATCTGCCATTAAGCCGTTGTTGTGCACAGCTCAGCGCTCGCTGTGCCAACGTGTGTCGACATTAGCATCAGTATTCCTGCCCCATTTGCATCTCAAAGTAATGCCTTGCTCGAAGGCTGCTTAATAGTTGATGAAAACTGATTTAACTGGCAAACGCAAGCTTTCGTCCTCATGAAAAATGAAGGAACCGAGATACCAGGAAAGCAAACACTGGTTTCCAGGACGGTGGCAAACAGATGTGGAACATTATTATCTCATTACCTGCAACGAGATTACGGTGATTAACAAAATGGGTAACAGTAAAGCATTAAAGCTGGCGTGGAGAAAAAAAAATGTTTTGTTTTTCCGAAATGGAGATGATTATTTGAATAACTGTTCAAAACATTTTAGATGATGCAAATTCACGACTGTAATAAGCAACAGATCCTGGATACCGACTGTAAATGAAGAACATGCACACACAAATCAAATTATAGCCAGTAGAGTCCAATAAATCATTCGGTCGGGCACGATCTCTGCATCTTGATTTTAAAGTCGTACGAAACATTTCGAGTAAGACGATAGCTTTTAGAATCAGCATTTCAAAGGATCTCTTTCCCAGAAATAAATAAGATACAGTTAATTAATTTACATTTCTGGTAAGACTCCATGCAGCAATAAAAAAAAAAGAAAACGTATGTGGTCACGGAGTCTGCAGTTGATTATTTATTGATTTATTTCAAGGATCCAGCTCTCCGTTGGGTTTTTCTTATTTTAAAGTGGAGCAGCACATCCTGTGCTACGTACGTCATTCAATCTCTTCCCACCCAAAAGCAAATAAATAAAAAACTCCATTGACTGTTTCTTGCGTATCTTATTGCCGTCAGGGTTAAAGTGCAACTTGAGCCACAGTTTCGCACACTTCAGAAACGTAACATCAACTTAAAGACAACATCTGCTGCTGAAGCTGACTTTTAAAATCACACATTAGGCTCAAATTTGGCCCCGAACGCAAACGCTGACATCAATTAAGTAGGAAGAAGAAGAAGCTGTGCGACTGCGGGGTTAGAAGCTGCTTTTGTAGCGGCTGAGAAAAGGTGAAGCAGAGTTAGATATTAACTCGCTGTGACATTTACATCATGGACTGAACACGCAGCGAGCAGAGGGAAGCGACGTCAGTATTCACACATACACTGAGAGAGTACTTTGTGTGTACTTTACTGTATATCTGTTTTCTCTGTGAACAGCTGTGTGCACATGGAGATATTCATTTATCACTGTGTGTGTCGTTTAAACACACAAAACAAATACACTACCTTCTTTGGTTCACTCTTGAGAATGCTAATGACTTATTTTCCATAACCTTCATGTTTAAAGGCCTTTCCTCAACTTCTCTAATTGTATTTAACCCTCGTGTCGTCCTGCAGGTCAAAATTGACGCCTTTTAAAGTTTGAAAATGTGGAAAAAATATAGATTTTCACAGTGAAACTTCTGATGTCCACATTTTCAACATTTTTGGGAAATTTTTGAACATTTTTTGCTGGAAAAAAAGAAATGTTAAGAATGTTTCTTAAGAACATTCACAAAAAAAATCAACCAAAATCCAGCAAAATTTGCTGGATTTTGGTTGATCTTTTTTGTGAATGTTCTTAAAGAAAATATCACAAGTTTTACTGATATATATGTAGTCACTTTAGATATTTTTAGGATGTTTTTGGAAGATATTTACTAATTTTTTGAAAATATTTACAAGAATAAAAAAAAAATCAAATCCATGTTTCACTTTGTTTAAATCACAGACCGAATTCCAATTTGTTAAGAAGAAAGTTTGTTAGAAACTCTGGATTTGCACAACTAGCTTAAATAATAAGTCCTCCTCTCATAATGATTTTTTTATGCTGCCAGTTTAACTCTACAGTTTGACACTTTAACATGGAAACTTTTGTTTATATTCCATGATGTGTTGCATTATTTTGTGACATACAGTTTGTTCAAAGTAAAATGAATGCAAATGCAATGGTCACTTTGCATTTTTTGTAGGAAAATTAACTGATGAGGTTAATCAGCAAAGAGCTGATTACAGCATTAACTATTTTCTCTATTAAGGCAGACTGTTTTTCAGTGTTTGGTGCTGCTGTAGTGGCCTAGTTTTCTGCAAGAAAACAAGTTTCCTTTAAGCTGAAAATTGTAAAAATTTAATTAATCTCCTTCCTAAACTCTCGATGAAAAAGTTTTTCAATAACCAAAACTTCAGCATGTCCACTATCAACACTCATCTATCTATCCAGAATGCAGAAGACTGAGACAGAAAACGCTGAATCACCCCATCATGACTCCAGCAGAACCGATCAGCCGTCTGTCTGTTTGGTGTAGCGTTGAAGGTTATGAGAAACAACCGGCTTCTGCTCCAGGAAGAGTCACTGTGTGTGTGTTTGATTTAAGGAGAATGTGGACCAGAAATAAGGCCTGAAACCCCAGCGGGGATTTATAAACACAATTACTGAGCTTTATCTGAAAGGAGCCGATCAGATATCGAATAAAATGGTGGAGATGAGCGAGATGCTCGGGGTCAGCACTTGTCACCATGGTGAAATGGAGGATGTAGCAAAGCAGAGGAGAGAGAAAGAATAACAGGAAAGACAGAGGAAAGAGGTGATGAGAGTGGAAAGAGACAGAACAAAAGGCTTTAAAGGCTCTTTAGTGATTTGAAATAGTAGAAAAACTATCTGTGCTTGATTCAACGCATTCAATAAAGGTTGTGTGACTGTAAACGGGTATTAATGGAAAAGAAAAAAGAGAAAAACCTGTAAAAGAAATCTCTAATTCATCTTTATCTCATCTTTAGCTCAAAAACACCAGTTTCCAGTCTTATTCCTCTGGGAAGTCATTGATATGAGCTGATTGTCATAATTAATCCTGACAGATTATTTAAGTATTCTTACATACGGAAGTCCTTAAATAAAAATCAAACCACCGCTGTCCCTCTTGATGCAGCTTCTTCTGTCACTGTCCCAACATTTAATCATGAAAGGTGTTTTTGCCAAGATTATATAAAAGCAAATTCTCAACCATCCATGTTTCTGTCACTATCTGTTTATGTTTTAACTCCTTTTAAAAGCGCTAAAACAGCTAGAAATTTGAATAACTGAATAAATTTAAGAGCAATTCCAGCCTCACAGACTTGCAAGTGTTGAAAGAAAAAAAAACACTTGAAGATGAATCTTGGCTTTTGCCATTTAATAGACTAAACAATTTTTGATGAAAGTGATGTATAAATATATATATGAGTACGAATCATAACAACATTTTTATAGCCCTGTTTAGTGGCTTCAGAAACTATTTTGGTATCATGCAAGCAAGATTGAAATAAACCACAACCTTATATTTACATGTACTGAACCGTAAAACATGCTGGCAGACTTGAAGGCATGTTATCAGAAAATAATTTTAAAAAATGGACAATTTACAATAGCTCCAAACTGTGAAAAAAAAGAGAAAATCATTGGATTTTATTAACAGTCCTTGAATACTCATCTGTGATGTGCCAGAAAGTTGACTAAATTTAAGCGTAAAAATTTGATATTTCATCAAAATCTCCTTATTTTATATGCCTCACTGAAAAAAATTGCAAAACGAAACAAAACAAACTGTAACCAGATTATATGAAAAGCAAAAATTTGGTTTCCCTCAGTGCAACTGTGAAGCCATTAGTGACTCAGCTGTGACCAAAAATAAGAAAATATCAGGGATTTTTCAGCTGAACTGTTTTGCACTGTGGGTTGTGCTTAAACAGAGCAAATGGTAGTCGGAGTAAAACATCTATAGTGTGTAGAACTATCTTTTTCCACTATTGATAATGCCTGTGAGCCCTTTTTTGTCATTCGTTGTAAACTAATAATCAAGGAAAATCAACTGTGTAGTGTTTTTTTATCATTGTTATACTACACAAAAGATGTTTCTGAGTCCTCTCTACTTCTAGTCATAGTTCTGCTGTTTTCAGAGACGTGCAAGATGTGAAAAATGAGCCCACAGTGCGGAAAAAATGTGCAAAAAATGCCCAAACCTGCCTGGGATCAGATGGTTAAACAACTAGATTGGAGAACAGAAAAGTGAAAGTCACACTCTCTCATTGTTCTAAAAAATAATCAATCATAAGTGCACAAAAAGAAAGAATGATAGTATCATACAAATCAGTAAAGAAGCCCAACAAAAGAGGAAGAACACTGAGGAGGGATATGAGAAAGTAGAAAAGCAGCGAGAAAAAAGCTGCATATAGCTGGGTAAGATGAGATGGATCATAAAGAGGGAATGTTATGATTTATGGCACTGTAGCTTTGATATGCTGCACAAAAAGAAGAGTTTTCATGGTTGTTCTGTTTCCATAGAGGAGCAGGACTTTATATTGCAAAGGACAATAATCCCACAGTGAGTAAAAATCAGACAGGAACACAAAATGCCAAAAAACTACTCAGAGTTCAGAGGGTTAAGTGATACTTCCTGCCTGGTGTCGCTGTTTTCTGGCTGTTTTTACCCTCTAATGATGCAGAGTGCTTCAGCGCTCACCCATTTGTCTGAACTCCTGGTTGACCAGCTGCAGCCAGGCGACATCCAGGTCGTCCAGGTCGTAGCAGCTGTACAGTTGAGTTGGAGGCGGCTGAGCTTCACCCTCCCTGTCCTGGCCGCCGCTGGAAGGACCACCTGTCAACTCCGGGAGCAACCTGGAACAGAAACACAGAGTTTGTCATGTGGTCTGGAAACTTGTTATTGTTAGGTTAAATAAAACGTTTTCTTGGACTTGTTAGTCAGTAATAATGCCAGCGAATTGAGCAGCAGAGCGCTGCGGCTGCTGACACCTATGGAGGTGGTTTTGTGTGAGCGCAGCGTCAACACCTGTCCCAATATGGACCCACCTCAGCTATATTAACGCTCTGATGCTGCATTTACAACTTTAACTGCTGCTTCAGATGTTAAACTGAATGGATTATAACGGACACTAAATATCCAAGTGGAGCAATTTCCTCTTAAAGATGAACAAAACTGTAATTCACATTCATATAATCCCATCTAATTAACAAGAAAGAGCCGCATATTATCCACACAGGGAACAAGAAGACAGACGTTCTCTCTCTTTAACTTGACAGATCTTTAACAATTTTTGTGATTCTTTGATAAATTAAACATATTCCAGACACAGAAACTGGCCCTGGATGCAAGTACAAAAAAAGAGATGCTGTAGAAGACTTTAAAAAGTTAAATTAAGGTGCTACAAGGTGTAAAGCGATCCTGATAATTCTGTATATTCACTTCAATTAATCAGAAAAAAAGAAACATATTTACTCTTACTTTTTTTTATATACACACAATATATATAAGAGCATAAAGACCTGAACTACCTTCCATCTTAAGAGCTCGACAAAATAACTGAATATTAACTAACTCAGCAACAAACAGGAGTCGTATTGAGCATTTGACAGCCACAAGAAGTCTGGAAACATAATTTTTCTGTGAGATTATGATTGTTTAACATAAAGAGAGAGTATAAATGCAAATTAAAATGAGTTATTGAATGTTTCAGAGAGAACTTAGTGGAAGAACACGACAACATGAAGCAAACAGAGAACTGGGATGTGATGCACAATAAGTCACTTCATATGTTGATTATTTTCTCAATTAATCGATTAGTGGGTCTTGAAAACGTCAGAAAACTATCCTGAAGCTCAAGATGATGTCCTCAAATATTTGTTTTGTTTTGTCCACGACCCAAATATATTCAATTTACTTTCATTAAAGGAAAGAAACTAGAAAATATTCACGTTTTAGAAGCTGCAATCAGATATTTTACATTTTTCTGCTTTACTCAAATTGATAATCTGATTATCAAAATAAAAGATCAATGAATAATCGCTGACTCACAGCAGCTCTAATGCACATTGCCTCATTATGACCTTAACTTAACCCGTGTTGATATGAAACTGCTGTGACATGTTAAACTCCGGTTGTCACACACAATTAGACTGATTGATTACCAGAATTAATATCCGATTTTCACATCTGCTCTCCACTCATTTCCGTCTTTCTTTGGAGTCACTTTGAAGTCCTTAATGATAAACAGTTAAAGCAACTGTATCCTCCAAAGCTGCATGTTTGTACATGTCTGCAGGGACTGTGACACACTGCTCTCCTTATGACAGCAGGAATTATTGGGAAGTCCTTCTCATGTCTGGGGCTTCTCGCTAACAGACAGGTCCTGACCTCATTGTCCAGAAAGACTGAACTAGAGCTTGACAGATGAGGGGGGTAGAAAAAAACTGAAACAATGACAAATCAAGTGGTTGTAGGCAGCGATGACGGGAGGCTCCTCCAGGCAGTGTCTAGTCTCTGGAGCCTCGGGGCCCAAAATGTCTCTCTGTCAACAACATCAGGAAATGAGGTCAGGAACTCTGCTCAACCCACTGGGAACTAATAAAGAGCAAAACACACAGGCCCGTGTCACACATCTGGACACTGCAAGAGCTAACAGACACAGAAAATGCACTAAATAAGACACGGCAGCATGCAGGGAGACACTACGCCCGACTAATCAGGGAAGAAACAAAACACGGCACTTAGAATCTCGCCTGGTGAGAACTTAGTGTTAAAGGTGAACTGATCGCAGCAGTAAACAGCAGCTATCTTCACCGCCTCATCATCATCCCGCTTACTTATCATCATCATCATCCTCCGTCACTGCTCGCATCAAGCATCCTCATCCTTATCATTATCCTCCCCATTATCACCACCGCTGCTGCCATCATCATCGCAAAGCAGCTGGCACAGTTTCAGTTTGATTCACCAGCAGCGTGTCTCCAGCACAGTTACACATTAAATGGAAAAGATCATCAACAATCAATTAAAGACCTCAGAATTAAAAGACAACAGGCTACGAATTATATGGAAACATGTCAGCTACTTTTGCCAAGATTGTCAGAGAAATCTAAGCATAGAATAGAAAGAACACAAGAGAAATTCTGATGTTACAGAAGCAAGCAGAAAGAGTAAAGTGACCACTACAGATACTAATAAAGAAGCAGAAATATTCAGTAAGTAAGGTATAAAAAGAAAGAAATATACTAAAGTGCAGAGTTTAGATGGCAGCACTAGTACACATCTGTTTCCTTCTCGCCTGTTCCCTGTGCTCACATATACTGTACTTTAATACAGCAGAAATCTCAATAAAGTTGTTCTCATTTACATATTTTCTGTTTCTGTTGTCAGACAACAAATCAAGTACACAGCTTGTTTCAACAACATGTTAAACAAGCTGCTATTCTGCATAACTAAAATCCTATTTTTATACCCACAACCTCATCTGACAAGTTACAGATGATGGTTGTGTCCTGAATCTGGCTATATTTTTATAATATTCAAAGCTACAAGTAAAGTCAGACAATGATTACACAAAAAAGAGAAAACTTTAGATATGCTTTTTCATATTAATTGCTATAGTTTTCCTTACATTGTGTCTGGTTAAGGAGGATCATAATTTTGTTTTTGTATCGTGAAACTGTCTAGTTTTCTGTGTGTATGATAATAAATCTCTTGGATCTTGAAAAGGAGTTGCTTTAGCCGCTTGTTGCTTAGAAAATATTTACTGTGTCCGCGTTTCACTTTGTTTAATACACAGACAGAATTCCAATTTGTTAAGAAGTTTGTTAGAACTGCACAACTAACTCAAACAATAAGTCCTCTTTTTAAAATGATTGTTTTCATGGTGCTAGTCAAAGAAAGAAAGAAAGAAATATACTAAAGTACAAAATGCACAATAAATGGTAAAATATACTATAAGTAAATTAAGTCATTGCATGCGTTATATAGATCAGCGTTTCCTTAGTTCTTTAATCCCTGTGTTTGAGAGTTTTTCATGTATAACTGCAAAAATTATTGCATTTTTATTTGTGCTAGTGTTAGTGTAAGTGCTATATTAATAAAGTGAGATTAGTTGATTGATTGACAGTGCTAAATGCACCGTAAAGTGTCAAATGCACAAATATACCATAATAAAAATAAACAGTCAAATGAGGAAATTAAATTCTTGTAAACAGCGGTTCAACATGTACAAATACAGATAAATGCAAAAACTACACATGTATGGAGGATATTCTAGCATACAATAAATATGTTAATAGGTGTAATTACATAGAAATGTACAGTAAAACATCTACTTGTCTGCACAATAAACTTAAAAAAAAGTCATAAGATGATTCAAATGAACACAGCAGCACAGATCTGATGCGTTTCTGTCTCCAAATGTCCAATTTAAAACATAACCGCAGGGTCAGTATGCAAATGATTCATGAATTTAAATTTCTCATATATTTCTGTGAGGACAAAGGTCCAGAAAATTGAACCCTGTTTTGGCTCAGCATCAGGTTGATATCTGATACCGGACAAAGCAGCCTGGGCAGCCAAGTGGCAACAGAGAAAGCAGAGAGACGAGACGCATGTAGAGAGTCGGTTTCATCCAGGGCTGCCTGTGTCACTTATGTAACTTTAAAAGCAACAAGTGTCTTATTACATTAATGGGTGGTGGCGCTGCATTATTAAAGGATAACGCTGGTATTACTCGACAGATTTTGTTCTTTGCAACAAATCCCATAAAAAAAAACCTCCTCCCTGTTTACTTCTGCTTCAGATCTTTAAAAATCACTCAAACACACAGAATGGAGTTTCTTTTATTTAGTTAATTTTCTAAAACAGCTGCATTTTTTTTTTCTTTTCAGGAAAGACCTCTTAAGAAAGCAGTATTATGTTAAGGATTATTTCACCTCCAGATTAACTCTGTAAAACTTAAAACCAACCAGAGGATTTGAAAAACTTTACTAGCTATTGGAGGTTAAAACTGTAAAAACAGAGATAAACATTTGATTCTTAATCTCTTCCTTCTTCTACATTGTGCCATCTGTCAAAAAATAAACCAAATCTAAGCTTAAAATCAGATTTGTTAAAGATTTCTGTATCACTGCCAGATAGCGGCACAGTATCACTGTAACCATGGCAACAAGTGAACGCTACGTAATCTGCCTGCTGACGTCACATGATTGTGATCCGACTACAAATCGACCACTGTGAACCACAATTTTTTTTAAAGGTTTCATCCGTCAGAAATCATGCAACGACTGAGCACCTTGGCGGAGTACTGCGCTCTGTGAGTGCTTTTCTAGTTCTACATGTGTCATTTATAAATACACAAAACAGAATGTTGTTGCTCAAAACAGATTCTTCCAAAAAAACTAAATATCTGCATTCTTTGTCACACTCAAAACACCATTAGTGACTTTTTGGGGGGGCTGAAATGGGTTGAACTGCAGGCTGTGTTTACACTGAGCAGAATGGAAAAAAGTGTGGACAAAAACTGAAAATGAACTCTCCTTCATGCAAGGTGTGCAATCTGTCGAGAAAATTAACCAAATCTAAGCATAAAATTGTGATATTATATCAAAAACACTTCATTTTCGAGTTTTCCGTATTTCTACAATGCTTCTGCTCTTTTCAGAGAGGTGCAGGATTTTATATTGCAGTAAAAAAAAATGAGCCCACAGTGAGAAAAAAGAAGCTGAAAACACACAGAAACTGGAGGATTATTACATATTTCTGGCCCTGATGAGTATTAAATGTGACGTCCTTTATTAAGTTTTGGCGATACTGACAATGCAGGTCAACAGAATCAAGTGATTTGGTTTTCGTCTTTTCATCGAG
Organism: Amphiprion ocellaris; assembly: GCF_022539595.1. NCBI lineage: Eukaryota > Metazoa > Chordata > Actinopteri > Pomacentridae > Amphiprion > Amphiprion ocellaris. Next base: position 4,246,461 of record NC_072779.1, read on the forward strand.
TTTCTTGGTAGTAATAAAAATATTCAGTCCAACCAGGCAAAAACTGAATATGCAGTCCATAATGTGATAACCAGTGAGTAATGTAACACAGTGAGATACTATCAGCAGAGTGCTGTTGGGTTTTTATGATATTGTTCGTGTTGTTTATTCTAATATGGGCTTTATTACATTTTGTTTTTAGGACTCGGATGCTGTTTGTTTGGCTTGTAGCACAAAGTGAAAAGGAAAAAGGAATGAGAGCAGATAAGAGAAGAACATTCAGCATTTTGACACCAATAATACCGAGGCTGAAAGTAAAATTAGAGCAGAAATGAAAGCGGATGCAACATCTGAAGTCATCCAGCTGGTACCTGCGTGAAACTAGAGCTCGTTCAGAACAGCTGGAACAGACATTCCCAGGGTTATAAAAGAAACATATGATCATGTTTTGTATATTTAATATTATTTCCCAGCCTGTCTGTGTGATATTTTACAGTTTGGTAAAATTCCAGTTGAGCCTGGATGACGGAAAGCATAAAGTTGCACATGAAAGGAAAGCGTTGCTTCATAATACCGTCAAGTCTTTCCATCTAACAGGAAGAAAGGCGATGGGGGTCAGAGTACAAAGTGTTCCTCTTCTGATAAGTATCGTGTATCCCTCAATCACATGTACGGCAACCGCACACTCGCTGCGTTACATAATGTAGGTAAACAACAGTGTGTGTGCACAAGGTCTCCCTTTGTCCACGTTTTTATCATGGCAACAAAGGTGGAGATAAAGTGCACAGTCATCTGTCAACACGGAACACAATTATAGCTCTGAGTAAAGCTGTAAATAGATTTTCTGTCATATTATTGTATTAAGGGGCAGTTCTGAGAAGCTTGTATGAGCCAGAAGTCTGAGAGTCATCTTAGAAGTTGCACAAGAGCGATTTTGTTCTGTACTCAGCAAGTAAACATATAAAACAGTACTTCTTGTGCACGATTTTCTCAACACAGTAAATCTAACAAAAAAAAGCATAAAAAAACCCACGGCGTATCATTTCTTAGTCTTCTTTGCAAAGGATGGGGTATGATTCTCAATTTAAATGCATGTTCACTTTGTAGTTTTGATTCTTCAATAAGAAATATTCTGGTAATACATTAGTGACATTCTTAGGACTGGAACGATAAAGTCCTGCACACATTTCCATCATTTCCTTGTGTTTTTATATCTGCTAAGTTCTATTTCTTATCCATTTTTCTCCATTCTGGTAGCTCTTGTGTGCTGTATGTGGTGACATTTAGGCATTGTATACTTATCTGAACTCACAGATAATAAGTCATGATAATTTTGACCCAGTTCCCACCTTTCCTGTTAAGTCCTTTGTAATGTGGACTGTAGACTTCGACTGTTTGACTGGTGGATTTTAAGGCATGTACTTTATCAAAATTAATCAGAGCAAAAACTGGAAAAACTATAAAAAAGTCAGATTATGTACTTTCTGATGGTCCTTAAACTAATTACTTGTGATGTGGCGTTCAGTCAAGAAAATTAACAAAGCTCAAAATCATGATATTTCATCAAAATCGTTTTATTCTATTTATAAAATTTGCCAAAAATAAAGTATTTGCTCTAGCCAAACTCCGTAAAAAAACAGAAAAGTTTGCATTTTTAGGGGCAATCAAAACACTAATGGTGATTTTGCTGTGACTAGCAGCCGTGTGGCAAAAATTGAGAAACTTTTTTGACTGAACTGGCTTGAACTGCAGGCTGTTTACTCAGAAAGTGGAGAAAAGCATGGAAACAAATTGAAAACACATAAAGTACGAAAATATTCACAATATCTGGAGCCACCATTTTTTTTCTAGTATTGGCAACACATGTGGGCACTTCGAAAAGTGATCTATATGTACACCGTTTGGTAAAACAAACAATGAAAGAAATTCTATTATAGTTATTTTATTGTTTTGTTTTTTTTTTGGTATGACTTTATTAAAATATAGTTGTACTAGACAGAAGACATTTCTGAGTTTTCTCTACTTCTAGCCGTGGTTGTGCGGTTTCCATAGATTTGCAGGATTTCATATATTGCAGTGAGAAATGAGCAAACAGTGATTACAAATGTGACAAAGCAGAAAGTGCTTGGGGTTCAGAGGGTGAATGTTTCATTAAAAAAGTAGAAAGGCATAAAATATCTGGGGGAAAAAATGTACAAAACAAGACCTAAACTAGAAAAATGCAATCGTAAAATCAGACGATCGTTAAATATCTTTTAATCCAAAGCAGATCAAATCTTTACAGCAATAGGAGTTGTTTTACCCTCAGTTTTAACCCTTTACTAGAACATCTAAAAATAATAATTATCCCAAAAAAAACCCTTCAAAATCACTTGTGTTTACACTTGAGGGCCCTCTAATGAGAGGAGCAGCAGAGGGAGAATATTTAGATGTTCCCTCCTTGGAGTCATAACAATACGACAGCTGATTCCGCTTTGATCTTCATGGGTGTGTGCCATGAAATATTCAGGAGGAACTACACACTGTGGGGCTCTGATTCTTAAAACAATGAAAACCAAACAGCTCCCCTCCATCCTGGGTCTCTCTGGAGCTCCGAGCCCCTGAGCAGGAGAGTCGCTGGTTGGCTTCATGGGATTGGCCTCTGGGGAACAGAGGAGTGGGAACGGTAAAAGTGTATATAGTGGCTGCTGTGGATGTTATACGAGCCTGGACGGGGGAAGACAGGAGATTTATACGTTTGTGTGTGCACAAAAGAGGGAAATAAAGAGACCTGAGTCAAATAACTGATGCAAATAATTCTTCTGCATTTGCCTCAGTGGAACATACCAAGTTTTTGGCCGACATATCAGGAAAATCATCACGAGTCCATCCGGGATCTTATTTCACTTTCTCATGCTAAAACTGGGGCAGGTCACATTTCACAAAATAACATTCAGCAACAAAAGTACAAGTGTTGCTTCAACAGGGAATCAAGCCGAGTTTATGTTGACTCAGCAGACAAACGTTTCACTGTACAGTTTAACATCCACAGCCTCGACGTTCTCTGTTAACAGAAACAGCAGCAGAAGTATGTAAATGTGACATTATTTCAAACAAATGCTCTATACAAATGAACCAGACTGAGGCACATATGGAATACGATCTCACACAATTTAGTGCAACAGCTTGTCGTCTTTAATATCTAAGATTGTTGTAATATACTGACATCTCACTAAATACTGAGAACAATGAAAATTTAGTCTATAATTTAAGTTCTCCTAGATTGTCCATCGTCATATATACCTACGCAAATATTTTACAGCTTAATTTCCTGACACTGATATCCTCACACACTTAAAGGTGTTTCTAATATTTTAACTGATACTTGTAAATGGAAAACAGTACCCTTTTTTTGGGTATTTTACTGTTTCTATTGCAACAAAAACATATTTTCAGTTGTAAAAAGAAAAAAGTCATAGCCTTTCAGTTTCAGTGCTGGTATTTGTTCTAGGGAGGCATTCCAACACTTTTGTGAGTTGATTAATACATCAGTACTGTACATATGTTGCTCCACTGCAAATATTTTAATTTCAAAGTACTTGGTGACTTTGTAATCTGGTTGGGACATAAGTCCAGTGGGCCCGTCCAAGGTAGCCGACATTCTTGGGCTGATTTTGGCTGAGTGACGGCAAACTCATTGAAAGTAAACCAGCTCTGGTTGCCGGGTTTGGCTATGGATTGGAGTGTATGGATTTGGCTGAATTTTGGTCGAGAATGGGTACATCTTGCCAACTATGAACCATGAGTGGGGACATAATTTTGGGGCAGATATATGCATACAGACTCTGACCAGTTAAGGTTGAGTGTTGGGGTGAACGGTTTAGGGATGCAGTACAGGTTAGGGTGGAACTGCCTTTTCAATATGAGTCAACTCGAAAATTTGTCAGACTTTTTCATGAAATTGTGCAATAAGTGGGTCGAAAAATGATTTACCTCTAAGTAAATTTCAGATTTTTTGATGGATGGATGGATGGATGGATGGATGGATGGATGGATGGATGGATGGATGGATGGATGGATGGATGGATGGATGGATGGATGGATGGATGGATGGATGGATGGATAGATAGATAGATAGATAGATAGATAGATAGATAGATAGATAGATAGATAGATAGATAGATAGATAGATAGATAGATAGATACTTTATTAATCCCGAGGGAAATTCAAGATTAGATTAGAGGTAATGCATCAGTTTGGGACAAATCTATGCCCATGTTAGGCTAGCAACCCTTCTTGAACTTGGAAGAAACCCTTCTCTGAAATGAAAATCCAACAACAATCCTTCCTCCTGCAGATTTTTTGATTAGGCATGTACGTCTATGCTCTCACATAGATGTGCTTTCAAGTACAAAAAAACAACATTATTCAGTCGGTACCCTTAAAAGTGCTAAGTTTGGTTCCACATCTTAATATTTTGAGCTCTCATTCACATCCATGAGGTTAGTCTAGACAGTAGATGACACCTCTCAGGATCACACAATACAATCCAACAGCAGCAGCAGCCTCAAGAGTGACCATCAAGTTGAATCAACAGTTTTAAATTACAACCTTCAGGCAGGTGGGAGTCATTAGAGGACTGCTGTGTTCGACTGCACTGGTTTTACGTAGTGAGGCGGCAACTGAGTGGAATTGACAAAGAAAACTAAACTGAAGAAGCCTGATAGATAAAAAGAAAGGGTACAAAAAAAGTCAGTCTGGGCTTGTTCTGTCTCCCTGCTCCCATATGTTTCTCACCGCTGTGTAAATCTCACTTCCCTCCTTTTCATAAAATGTCAATAATAATCTTTTCTCAAGGAGGGATGAAGTGGATGGTGTTTACATAAGACATTTCCAGTGTGGGCAGAGTGACAGCGGCTGAGCTCAGTTCTCAGTCTGACTCTCTGCCCACACAGGACACGTCTAGTTTAAACACACATCAACTCCTGACAGATCGCTCATGAAGAGAAGGAAGCGCTTCTGAACGAGGCTGCAAACATATATGAGGCTAAACAGAAAAATGAAAACCCAGAAGAGGGCAGGGATCACAGAAAGCAAGAAGAGTTTGAGTGAAAACAGGGATTTAGGATTAAAAGAGGAAAGTAGAAGACAAGACAATGTAGGAAGGAAGAAAGAAGTATTCCATGATAAAATCTGCAAGTAAAACCTCATTTGTACTCTATACTACCTATCTGAAAGAGAGAATTTCTTCTCTTTTTTTCAAACAAACTCTTAAATGGCTACAGCTGATTTAATTTTCCAGCAACACTCGTCATTTCAGCTGACAGAACTGACAAAAACTTTCACCTCGTCAAAACATGCTGCAAAGACAGCTTTGCTAATAATGTGAGCTACAATTTAAATCCCAGTACTGGCAGATTCAGGATTTCTGTCGGCATTTTATAGTGAGAAGACAGCGGAGAGAAATTATTGCATTTTTGGTGACATAAAAATGAGCTTTGGGGAGAATTAGAAGTTGTGCTGAATCGCACAGAAAACAGCATTTAACTGCACTGTTAACAAAATGAGATGATCTGTCAGAATCCGCAGAGAAAGTGATCAATCACACCCTGTGTTGGAATTGCTAATCAGAACATCATTGCCACAATTTCAGGAAACACAGAGGAGTTTTTATCAGTTGAGAAATGTAGGGACAGACAATCCAATCAGTCACAATCAAGCGGTGATGTGTGATAGTAAAGTTTGCTGCTACACTGTACGTGGATGATCATTAGTTGGACACTTTTGACCCAAGTTGTAGTTACTTTAAAGTTTGGATTAACACCCTAAAACCCATAAGCAGGCTTGAACGCCACTTAGTCTTTTTAAAGTGGCAGAATTAAACAATTCATCAGAGCAACTGTGAAAAGAGAAAAAATCTTCAAATTTTCAGCTTTCTGTCTGCATGTGATCTACTACTATACGATGTGTAGTTCTGTCTGGTAAATTACCCAAATCCAGGTCATGATGTTTCATTATTCAGCCCCTCCAGGAATTCGCGATGTTGCCATCGCAACGACTAATGCAAATTCAACCATTCTCTGTGAATTCTGCGCGACCTTGCAATTTTGTCCAATCGCCGCAACTTTTCCGCAATTTTCGCTCACCTCCCGTGAGTTCCACCAATCATAGCAAACGTATTGCATGTATGTCACTGAATTCACTTCCTTGTTTATGGTTTGCAGATGCAGACATGTCCCATTCTAACATCTCTCATTTACCAACAAAAAATACTGCTAAAGACCGTGAAAAACAATTCTCTGATGTTCTTTGCCAATGCAGAGGTAAACTGCTTTACACAAGTGCAATATTGTGGTGGAATACAAATGAAAATCATTGAATGACAAACACTTTTCTACCGTGAAACATATTAGGAGAACGGCTGAAAGGAGCGGACCACAGACCAGACAAATCACCGTGATGGAAGCTGTAGCATCCAGATCTGTTGGAGCTCTGAAAGAATGAAGGGAAGTTAGATCAATTAATCGACGTGACAAGCCATGAGCGTGTGTGAACACGTGTGTCCTAGGATGTGAAATTAAGTTTTTAAACCACTGACAAATATGTCCAAATATGATTCATTCAATAGTAAATTATTATTTTGTGTCTTAAATCTACCAACCACTTCATGTTAAACCAGTAAATGGCTGCTGCTAATTTCCCACCATGGTGTACCAGCTCGTGGAAATGTGTTGGAGTGTGTTAAAGAATTAGTTTAGGAATAAATATTGTCAATTAAAATGTTGAAACATGTTCTAAAAGCTGAAAAAATGCAACTTTTTAGCAATTGTCACCGTCTCCCGCGACTTCATCGCAACAAATACGCTTCAAACAATGCAACTTATATCGCAATTTTTCTTTAGAAAAGTCGAATTCAGGCATTTTCGGCCACAACAATCTTGAAAAATGTCCAATAAATCCTGGAGGGACTGATTATAATCACATTATTTTACAAGTCTCATTTGAAAAAAAAAAAGCCTAAATATTAACAGTTTGCTTTAGCCAGACTTTGGAAAAAATGTGGCACAACTGGGAAGCCATTATTGACTTGGAACTGACCTACTTCAGTTTTCATTGATTTAATTTTGGTCCTACATGCAAAAATTCAAGGACTTTGCAGCTCAACTGGGCTGAACTGCAGGCTGTGTTTATCTAAAGCAATTTGGAGAACTGGAAGGAAAAGGAAACTAATTAAAAACGTAAGTAATAAAATATGTACAGTTTATAGGGACACCATTTTTTCCCAGTAGACCTGTGAGCTAAAAATTCATGGACTTATCGGCTAAACTAGGATGGACTGCAGGCTTTGCTTATTTAGAGCTGATAGACAATATGTAGAAACAAATCTAAAACACAAGTAGTAAAATATAATATGTGGAGTCATTTAAAAAATCTAAATAATAATTCTGCATTGGCACTTGATTCCAGAGTTTTTAAATTTTGTGAAATAAATAAAGAAATTTGATTTGTCTTTATGATTTATGACATTCCAACCTTGTTTTACAGACTTAAGTTCTCTCTACCTCTAGTGATGGCTGTGCTGTTTCCATAGAGTTGCAAGTCTGGTATTGCTGTAAAAAATAAGCCTACAGTGAGTAAAAATGCAACAGGAAAAGTGTAAAATGCCAAGAAACTGATTGGGATTCAGACAGTTAAACGGCTAGACTGGGTAATAGCAAAGTGAAAGCCACACTTTCACAATATTGTAACAATTCATCAGCCATAAGTGCAACGAATGGGCCACCAGAGGGAAAAAAAAGGATGATAATATGATACAAATCAATAAAGAAAAGCAGCATAAGAGGAAGAACCCTAAGGAGAGATGGGGAGAAAGTGGGAAAGCGGCAAAAAAAGAAGAAAAAAGCTGAAACATAGCTGGATAAGAAGGCGATAAAATTAGATGGAAGAGAAATGAAGGAGCAATGGAAGGAAGCTTTTCTCCAGTTTTCATTGATTTAATTTTGGTGTCAAGTTCAGTTAATTTGACGCTACGACTTAAAATTCTTTTGATGAGCCCCACACATTTTCTCAACACACCCGACGCAATAAAATGTTAATTTGAGCGAATTAAGTGTGTTAAAGCTGCTAACAAAGACATTCCTTTTACTCGCTGGAAAGTCTGACGAAATAAATTAAAACCGCAATGAAAACCTGTAACAGATCGGTATGTCCCAATGAACTTGATAGGGGTGTTAATCTGAGTACAAGATTAAACCACTTGTCCAGACATGCCATTCTTGTCAGATGCAAACAATCCCTTCCCTGTGCATACACACCGGCTCTGAGAAATAATCTCTCATTCTTGAAATACCTCACTGTCACAGTACGGCTGAGAAAACCGGCTATTCCCTTTTCTTCCCTGTAATCCGCCTCTTTCTTCCCCTGGTTTTCACACCAGACTCTGTGTGTATTTGTGTGTATGTGTGTGCGTTAGTGTGTGTGAGAGACAGAATGAGACAGACAGAGATGGTGTGTTGTGCCAACAGCCCCCTTGTTCTTGGCCAACCCCTACAAATCCCCCTACTCTAAAACACTGTCCCATATCTGCATGCAGGCTGGAGCAGGACGATCGGGTCAGCATCCAACCTGCGCGGGGTTACCCACCCCAGCATCCAGGGGCAACGCCGTACACTGTGTGTGTTTGTGTGGGGGTAGTCGGATCTCAAAATTAATATCCGGATACCACCGTCAGGACCGAATATTCGGATATTCGGGTCCAGCCCTATTAATCTGAGCCCAATATTCTCTCCTTTTAGCTCTAGGTTGCTCTTCAGCAACTTCACTCTATAGCTGCTATAGCTGCTAAATTCTCCAATATGTTCAAAAACTACTGCCTGCTGCCACAAATTAGGTACGACTGCAATGACCATGAACCAAAATACTAAAAAAGTATAGCGCTGGAATGACAGGTGACTATTCTCAGTGGGTTCACCATAACAAGTAACCTCTTCCACTTGCAAGCAGTCATGGAATTAACAGTTTATAATAAGAAAAGCCCTCAGAGAGTGCATCACTCCGCCAAGGTTGTTGATTCCCCCATATGGCATTGTCAGAAATGCAGCATTTTTTAAATTAGTTATTGATGATCAAAAATCACGGCAACATAGAATGTAGCCATTTAATATAGATGTACCCACAAATAAAATGACCTTGCGCTGAACTCAGGCGTGTGTTATGCATGTGTACATTATGTACGAATACCGAATCACATTACCTAAATATGTAGCGGGCGGCGGGAATTTAATCAATTGTTCCTTGTATCATTTCTGACAGATAAATCCCGATAAGTCTGCATCAGTGATGTGATCGTCAGCAGGCAGCTGACGTAGGGTTCACTTGTCATAGTTGCAGTGACGCTATCCCGCAATGATACAGAAATCTGTAACAAATCTGTGGATCCAGACTATGAGCTGCCAAAATCTAATCACTTGGTCCTTGTGTCATTTCCGACCTTCCCTGAAAATTTCATCCAAATCCGTTGGTCCGTTCTTGAGTAATGTTGTGCACAGATGGATTTACGTACGCCGATTGTCACATAATTCTGCCGCGTTCCCTGACGGAGTAAAAATATTGAGTAAAGCAGCTTTAATCTGACAACCCAAGCATGCATTTTTTGGTTAATTGTGATCCAAAATTTTTCAGTTCAATGTGGGAACTATTCAGCCTCTAAACACAGAAGTGGAACTGCTGAGAAAGAAACCAAAAAACAAAAACAAAATCATATTTGTCAGACCTCCTGGATATAAAAATCGCTTGTTTACTGTCACCTTCAACCCCAAATCATTAATATGTCTTCAATATTGACGCATCCAAACACAGCAGGGCAGGATGAACCGGACCGACAGAACCAGAAGCGCATTAATAAATCACACACCTCTTCCTGGATTGTTACAGTGACTCATCTTCATTTCACATTTATACAAAAAAAACAGACACACACAGTAATCCCTTAGCACAGAGAGTCATCTTTGTTATATTTATGTGAAATAAATAATGGAACTGTATCTCTAACACACACACACAGACACTGGAAATTGTTGTACGGTGATGCTCGGGAGCAGTGAGTCAGCTTCATGTCATATTCATGTCAATGAAATCAATCATCGGCCCCAAACACACAAACATCATTTGCACAGTGACCTTTCGGATATGACTCACCCTGTGTTGCTTCCTGAGCAATCAATGTGCCAATGCACAAAACACACATCATATAAAGCAGCCTTCAGTGATACAAAATACGTCCCTTGCGTCACTTGTAAAACCCTTGCCAACTTTTCAGATGCTCCATAAAACTGTTATCAGATCAGATGAGGTGATCCCCATCAGGCGAAACATTGAACACCACTGTGGGATAAAATAATCACAGCAACAAGTAGCAGAAGAAGGTAGAATAGGCTGTAAATATTAATAACAGAAATGCATAAATGTCCTGGAACTACTTGCAGCAGGAAGAAGTTCGCTTAAAGGATTAAAAGCGAGGAAAAAGTTTCTTTTCCCAACAGAAAAACCAAGAAGAGGATGTTACTGCGCTGCCCACACTGTGTGACTGACAGTTGATCTCTGGGAGGTGCAGTGTAGAAACACCGCCATAACGAGTGCTGAGCACCAACGATGGAGAGAACAGTTTTAAAAATGAGAATACAGAGAATTACCATTTTAAGTAGGAGCTCATGAATGTAAAATGTGGCTTCATTATAGTCTGTCTTTCTCTCTCTTTTTATGACACCGCCACTTTCTCTTCCTCTCCCTCTCTATTTCTCGTCCTCCATCTACTAGCAACTAGTTTTAAAATATCTGTCCATCACCACCAAAAATATCACACCGGCAATCAGGAACAAGTTTGCCTGTCAGTAATGCACAGGAAAATCACTGAATAAAAACATTTTTTAAATGATTTGGCCATTTTCTACATCATGCCAACATTTAAATGTTGATGTATATCTATTGTATATATTTTATGACAATTACATATTTGTTTCAATTAATCAAATTATTTCACACCAGACACCAGAAAAGTGATTTCTTATCTAAGTCAGTTTTGATTCTCCAAAAGAAATCCAACTTTCTATTAAACTCCTTAAAGTAAAAAAGTTCAGTTTATATATTAAACAAAGTGCAACATGGACACGGTGGATATTTTACAAACACAGAGCAGTTAAAGCAATTTCGTTTCTCCTTATTGTATAGATCAGGGGTGTCAAATATGCGGCCCGCGGGCCAAAACCAGCCCTCTGTAAGGTCCAATCTGGCCCGTTTGATGATTTGTAAAGTGTAAAAATGACAGAGAAGACATTAACTGCAAATTGTAAATTTAAAATAACTCCTAGACCATGACAAGTTGTTTTGATCATAAAGGAAAATACTAGATTGTTCATTGTTCTTTTGTCATTTTGTGTCTCATTTTTGTAACATTTTGTCTTGTTTTTTGTCTTTTTTGTGTGACTTTTGTCATTTGTCTAATTTTTTAGTCATTTTGTTTCACATTTTGTGTTTCCTTTTTGTCTCACTTGTATTTTTTGTCTTATTTTATTCACTTTGTCTTTTGCTTTAATTGTTTTGTGCAGCATTTTCGTCGTTTTATGCTTTTTTTTGTCCTGCTTGTGTCGACTGTCAAATTTTTTGGCACTTTGTAACTTTTTTGTTTATTTTTTGTCTCTTTTTGTTTTGTTTCATGTCATTTCTCTCATTTTTGGTCGTTTTGTTTCTCATTTTTGTCATTTTGTGTTTCCTTTTTGTCTCACTTGTGTTATTTGTCTTATTTTTGTCATTTTGTGTTTTGCTTTAATCGTTGTTTTGTGTAGCGTTTTTGTCATTTTGTGTTTTTTTTCTGTCTCACTTGTGTCATTTGTCGATTTTTTTTGTCACTGTAATTTTTTTGTTTGTTTTTTTGTCTCTTGTTTTGTTTCGGGTCGTTTGTCTCATTTTTGGTCGTTTTATTTCTTGCTTTTGTCGTTTTGTGTCTTGTTTTTGTAATATTTTGTCTTGTTTTTGTTGTTTTTTGTCTTTCTTATATCTGACTTTTGTCATTTTGATCATAAAGTATGATCATAAAGTAACAGATTCAGACTTTGCTGCTGCCATTATTGTCTAAAACTGTGGTGCTTCGTGCAGCTGACCAATGGCTGGAGCCAAAAATGACAAACATGACAATTATTCAGTGGTACTGAAGAAATCGTTTGTTAAAATGAATTAAAAATAATCACAGCAGCTCTAAGTTGATATGTTTTGTTTTCAATAGGAAATAGAGCTACTGTCTTTTACCCTGTACAGCTAATTATAGTTAAAATTATAAAAAAATATGAATAAATCAAAGGGGTTTATGTATATGCGGTTATGTTTTAAGCGGTTTATTATATCTGGGGGCACCTGAATCGAGTTTACAGTCAACAGTTGCTTTTTTTACACAAATAAAAACCACCGACATTATCATTTAATTGGAGTTGTTGGGTGTTGTTGGGGGTTAAAGGAAGTCTCATTGAGGCTGTTTTTGCTTGCTATACCAGCTCAGGATAGAAAGATCTGACTTCATGTTCACCTCTAACTGTGTCTGTCTGCTCTTATGTGCTGAGCAGATAATGTACGGTGGGATTTCAGAGCTTTTTTCACCGAAAATAGCTGCCTGCTGTGGCAGAAAACGATGCTATGAGAGCAGAGAGAGTGAACCAAAAGGCCAAAGTCTCTGGACGGACAACTAAACTCGCTGAGGAAACTCGCTGTAAAGCTCCATTAAGCCCAGGGGAGCTGCACATTCAGTGGATGATTCTCTGTAGGTTCATCACTTCAGGTGACCTCTATTGTTACACACTTTACACATTGTCATTTACTATTATAAAAATATTGATTGTAGTTGGTTTTGCCAGTTTACCATGCAGCACAAGTCACAAACCAGGTTATAAAATAATTCTAACTATACTGTACTGTATACTGTAATATATACTGTATATACTGTAAAGGGCTTTAAGATTATGGAGTTACAGATATAATTCATGCAATATTATAGGCATAGGGAGCAGTTTTTATGCAGATTTAAAAGTGTAGTTTGGAAATTACTTCTTGGAAAACTATTGTAAAAATCTTCAGATGTAGATCTTTTGTATAAAGTTCACCTTTAAAGTCGGTACCCGTACATAATGTACACATATATAACACACGCCTGTGCTCAGCGCAAGGTCACTTTGTCTGTGGGTACATCTATATTAAATGGATACATTCTGTGATTTCTGCCGCTAATTTTTTCAAGATTTTACTGAGCAGCATTGGCAGAGTACTGCGCTCTCCGACTGCTTTTCTTGTTTAAAGATGCCTTTGAAACCTGCTAGTGAGATTTGGGGTTCAGAGAATTAAGATTATTTTAAGTTTTAGGGGAGCAATTTTTGTGATGAGTCTTTTGAACAATACTTCTTGAAAAACTGTTTAAAAACCAAATCTTTTGTCATAAAGATTGTATCATCATGTAGCAATTCTCATTGTGCACGACTGTATTTATATATTCCTTTCTAGCTTGTAAATATCTATATATATTGTGTTCTTTTTATTTTTACTACTACTATTGTTTTCCTTGTTCTTCTTTTTATAGTTTCTTTTTTATTATTCTTTTTCCATATCCCTAGGGTGACACCAACAGCCGAAACTAAATTCCTTGTATGTTGTGTAAGTATTTGGCCATTCAAGCTGATTCTGAAGTTTACGTTTTATGTCAAAGTTCACCCCTTAACTCCTCTAAAGTCGTGTGGCTGATAGGATTGTTTTTCAGGGACTCTTTGTACACAGGAAGCCGGTGTCAGAATGTGTTTTACAGTGAGCTGCCATTTTGTTCTGCGGTTCAGATACCAGTGCGGTCTGCCCGTTGTCATGGATATGACTCAGACTTATTAACACCACTACTCTAAAGCACTGCAGGCTACTGTGCACACACAGACACACACACTGACACAGATACTGCAGAGTGCATAAACACACACTTATACACACACAGCCAAAACTTTAGAGCTCAAGAGAGCACACACACACATGCATGTGACCACACACACACTCCTAAAAAGATACAAACACACACACACACACAGAATAAAACACACATCACTCTTGGTGTGTCGCCCTGTTTGCCTTCCCTCTCCCCTCTACAAACTCCCACAGTTCCTACACAAACAGTAAAAAAAAAAAAAAAAAAGAAACACCAAAACTAACCCCCCTCCAGCCTCCTTTCAGTCCCGTCTTCAGAAATGTGCAAACAATGTTAAACAAAAGAGACGAGGCCCGTAATAATAGGAGGAAAAGAAACGTAGGCAGTGGGGAAAGAGAAGGAGAGAGGGACAGAAAGAATATAAGAGAGAGAGGAGAGAGGGATGGGATGGGCTGTGTTTGTGCCCTGAGCAGAGTTTGGGAAACAAGGCGAGGGAATGTTTTCATTCATATTTTCCACCAAGTTAGCTGAGAGCCAGAGAGGCTCAGGAGTAAAAGACGGGCAGCGAGAGACTCCCAAAAAAGAGGAGAGAAAGTTGGACAGAAAGCAAACAGGAGACACTAAAGACATGTTTTGTGGTGCTATTTTCTCTGCTTTGACTTCTTTACCCTTCGCACCATCTGTCCACCTGGGGTTTAAAATCTGAATTATGAATCTGAATCTAACACATAAAGGTGACATTTGTGAGAAACCAGCATAAAAAATAAATAAAACTCAAGAGATTGAGTTGCGATGATGACACAGACACCCCATAATGCCTGATTAATGTTTATAACCTGATGAATCTGACACATTCAATGAGTTCAAGCCTACTTACTTCAACACACCTCACTTTCACAAGTCACTTCATTCCAAAAGCGTGAAGTTCTGGTTAATAATTAATACACTGAAAGTCAGCGAGATGATTAAATTAAAGCTTACTTCCGAGACTCCAGATCGTTGAACTGCATAAACACACAGTCCATTTGCAATCACACAGAGTCGTGGAGGAATTTCTTCCACTCCTAAACAGTCTTTAGTTGGGTACATGAAAGCTTGTTGATGTGAACAGGCTTTCAATGAGCATATTAACATTAGCAAGTTTCATTTGTCAAGCCACTCACACAGTTTAATTCCCTACTGCTGATAATTTGCCGCCGGGAATATATATTGTCTTTTACTGCTAAAGCGAAGGTCAAAACAAACAAGCCTTGCATTTCTGTTTGCTGATTTCTCATTACAGTGCAGTCAGTAGATCCTTGCTAGAGTTAGAAACCTACATGCACCTGTGATCTTCTTTCTCTCTTAGCACAATGCTACATTTGTTAGCTTTTTACCATCAATAACTGGTGACCAAGCTGCTGCCAAGGTGTAAGTGCTGAAATAACTGCAATTCCTTGAATGGCCACTAGTGGTTGGCTTTAAAGGCAGGTCAATGTCCATAGACCCCCATGTTAAAATGTCCAGCATTACAGCAGAAATAAACACATTGACAGGCTGGTACAAAAAATGTTTTGGTGTCTGCAACTAGAGGAGCTAGTCAAGATTGTCAACAGCCCATAGATGTTTGCATGGCTGGTTTCTACTGCACTTATTTTTGGATCAGAAGGGACTCAGGATGAGTCACACACTGACACAATTGTGACACTGCATCAACCTTATACACATGAGCATCCAAGTATACTGTAAAAAAATACCTGTTTTTACTGTAATTTTTGAATAATGTAATTAATAATTATTATTTTTACAGATCTTTCTTGTGTTAATTTACATGTATAGTGTCCTTTTTTAAGGCCAAAACTGTAAATAAAAGTCCACATCAAAATCATTGTTTTTCTCCAAATGGAACGCACATTTTTGCAACATATGACTGTAAAGTTACATTATTTTTTCAGTATTTAAATCAGCAATAAATATCATCATTTTCCTGATATTTGCTGTTATTTAAAAGAATAATTATGTATATGAAGGACTGCAAATTACAGACAATGTCTATTAAACTTAGACAAAATATATAAATGTACATGTTAACTCTAAAAAACAGACCAAAACTGTAAATAAAATCCACATCAAAATCCGTTTTTTCCAAACAGTAAAGCATTTTTTTGCAACATATAACTGTAAAATTACATACAGATATTTGCTGGTATTTAAAAGAATAATTATGCATATAAAGAACCGCAAAATGGTGAATACTTTTTAGCATATTTTAGTAATAATGCTCAAAGTGTTATTTCCAAATTTTCCCATTTTGTTAAAATTATAGATAATGCCTAAATAAGAGATAAATTTCGACAAAGTATAGTAATTTACATGACTATAAAAAACAGACCAAAACTGTACTGTCACTTTTTACAGTTTTTGAACATTACAGCAGTCTAGCATTTTTTTAAACTGATTTTTTTTTTTTTTTTTTTTTTAACTGTGCACTCAGGATACCATCTAAATTCGGAGCCGCTAAAAAAAACATTAATCAACATTAAATCCTAGAGCCAGAGAAGTGAGTCATCTGGCTGTCCAAAAGGAACAAAAGTGATCTTTTCTGAACGTGTCTCCTGGAAGAATAAACATTAACTTTCTCAGCCTGTTTATTGGGGAAAAAACGGAAGCTGCCAAGTGCTTCATTACTGCACAAGATGTTCAAGAGAAATTAGATTATCATTTTATGCCTTTTAGTTGGAACCAAATCCTATTTCTCTTCAATACTTCAAGAACAAGTGTACAGTGGCCATCGTATAATGTGGCCTCAGGAGGTAAAAAAAACGCATCATTCTGGGGCAAACTGTCCCTGTAAAAATCAGCAACCCATTACTTCACTTTAATGTGTTTAGGTACAAGTTACCACAAACAGAATATCTAATGAGTGCCTTCTTTAAACACCTCATCGCACTGAAAAAACAAGGATCCAAGCGGAAAAAAATCTCAGAAATTGCGCTTTGTTGTGTAAAAAGTGATGAGGGCTACTTTGATGTGAATAAGTTTTGGGAACCAGCAGCTTAACAAGCTTTCCATAGACGTCGTGTCCTCAAGGCAGGGGAGGAATGTCACCCAGCTGAGCCACAATGTTCCCTATGTTCCTTTTAGGAGGAAACACTAATACCTCTTTATATAAATGATTACACAACGCTCGGCCAGTTCACAAGAAGAGGCACCGGGTGTGTGTTTGTGTGTGTGGCTGGCTGCAGACGCACACAGACACACACACACACACTCTCATTCACACAGAAAAAACACATGAAAAGGCAGAAAAACAAACAGACAACCACGCACAGAAACAGAAACACACAAAATACAGACGCAAGTAAACACAAACTGACTGCGTGCGCACATGGACCCACACACGGACACAATGAATGGACACACACACACACACACACACACACACACACACACACACACACACACACACTCTGGTGGGAAACGCCTTCATTGTGCAGCTCTGTCAACAGAAACTCCTCCCTCATTCAGCTCGCTGCTGAACACACACACCGGCTCGCTTCAAATCTTAACCCTGGAAATATTGTTGTTCATGCTAATATTGCTGCGATTGTGTGTTTTATCCGTGCGACCACAGAGTGTCTGCTAGACTTACTCTGCAAACAGAGCAGTGGGTTTAAAAAAACACACAAGTCTGCGCTGGTGGTGTTGGTGATGTGTTACAGCGAACAGTGGGAACATGAACCGGTCAAGTTTGAATAAATACATCCAGTCTGAAGGCTTTTGAGACCAAATCACTTCACAGCGGTTTATAACATGAAGAGATTTGAGTTTTTACAACTTTTTGACAGGAAAAAAAATCATTTTAAACCTCCTGATTGATAATCACTGTTTAAGACTCTGAACCCCTAACAGTTTCTAGACATTTTTATTCACTGAGCTCATTTTCACTGCAATATAAAGTCCTGCACCTCTATGGAAACAGCAGAACCATGACTAGAAACAGAGAGAAGTCAAAAATGTCTTCTCTACAGTATAATGACAGGAATCACAAACTGAAATATAAAGCTAAAAATACATTTCTTTGATTAATTATTTTACAAACATTGAAAATCAACATGTACAACATTTTCCCAAGTCCCCACAGGTGTAACCAACACTGGACAAGATCTAGCTGTACATATCACAGATATGTTACTACTTAAAGTTTTAATATCTGTCTCCTATCTTGTCCATTTAAACACTGCCTGCAGTTCAGTTGAAAGTTCCTGTATTCGGTTGTAACTGAGTCACTAATGGCTTTTCATCTGTATCAAAGAGCATATAATGTTTTGTTTCTTTCACAGAATCTAGTGCAAACACTTTATTTTCTGGCAGTTTTTTAAATGCAACATGTAAAATATTAGGATTTTATGGTTTTATTTTTATTTTATTAATTGTTTTTTACAGAATCTGGTGGAATTGTTTTTAAGCAACGTGTAAAATAAAGTGATTTCAAGATTTTATTTATTAGATTTTATTTTGTTTTTACAGAATCTGTTGCGAACAGTTTATTTTTGGCAAATTATTAAATGCAACATGGAAAATAAAGTGATTTTGAGATTTTTTTCCCCCCCAAGAAGCTGGTGCAAACAAACAGTTTATTTTCTGGCAATTTTTAAATGCATCATGTAAAATAAAGTGATTTTAAGTTTTGTTTTACTTCTTTTTTTTTTTTTACAGAATTTGATGCAAACTTTTTATTGTTAATGAATGTTTTAAAGTAACGTAAAATAAAGTGATTTCAAGATTTTTATTTTTTTTATATATTTTATTTTATTGTTAAATAATCTGTTGCGAACAGTTTATTTTTTGCCTGATGTTTAAATGCAACATGTAAAATAAAGTGATTTTGAGATTTTTTTGTTTTTCCAAGAAGCTGGTGCAAACAAACAGTTTATTTTTGGCCAATTTTAAAATGCAACATCTAAAATATTGTGATTATAAGTTTGTTTGTTTTGTTCTTTTTACAGAATTTGATGCAAATGTTTGATTTTTAGCGAATGTTTTTACGCAACATGTAAAATAAAATGATTTCGACAAACAGTTTTTGTTTGTTTTTTGCAGAATCTAGTGCGATCAGTTTATTTCTGACTGATTTTTAAGTGCAACATTTTGATGACAAACTAGGATTCTCTGCTTCGATTTGTTAATGCTTCCTAATGACACGTCACAAATAAAGATCCAACACTTCTTTCTGCTTTTGCAGTTTTCTCTCTGATAAATGGTGCAACATTTGGAGATTTTTTTGCCTTTTGAGCGTGGCTGAGCTCATACAGGTATTACATCCCACAGAGTGTCACCACACACCGCTCACAACACCAGAACTGAGAAAAATCATATACATAAATCATCACTTTAAATTCCACCTACCTGAAAAGTGCTAATTTCTTCCTGGTTCTCCCCATGTGCTTTGGCTGATCATATGACATTGTGCGACTTTTCATTACTATTACTATTAATATCTTCTAAAAATCTTTTTGATACTGGGATGGTAATATTTTGGTTGGTATTTGTTTTAAGTTGCCCTTTAAATGTTTTTGCCTGTCTTATTTTATTCGAAAACCAGGTGTTCAAATGACAGTTGTCTTATAACCACTTTTTATTTTGGCAGTATGGCTCCTTTCTTAATGCAAGATTTCAATCTTCTGGAGCTATTTTGAGTTGAAAATGGAAATGTAGCTTTATAGAGTCTCCCGTCACTCCCCACAACTGAGACTACATGGCTGTTACATATTAATAGTTGTTTAACAGCTGGACACCACATGTTTGACTGTCACATGTTATCTGAGGCTGCGTTAAAAGTCCCCAGATCAATGTAAGAATGATGAAAACAAGCAGATTGCTGCGCCACATTTTGACAGCTTTAGCTGCCCTTTGGTTCGCTCTGACACTCCGGCCGGGGAGTTTTAAAATGCGTCTCCTCATTCAGAGTCAATAAAATGCTGCAGAAAAATAGACTGCGGAGCAAATAAAAGTGTTTGTGGAAAAACATGTTGACAGGCTTTCAGTCTGATAGCGCTGCCTCGCCTCTGTTCTGCTGTGTGTTTATTATCGTGGCGTTTATGAATATGAGATGGTGTCACTACTTATGCAAGTTTCTCTGAAAGCGAAATGCATCTCCACTGTGGGTCTCTGTGTGCATTTATATATATGTATGCATGTGTGAATGTCTAAGGAAGCTCTATTTTTTTTGAGGACTCGGAGCCTCATTACATGCATGAAGCAAATTGCAAACAGTGAGTCCATATGTGTGTGTGTGTTCCTTTTGCTTCCGTGCTTTTTGTAAGACAGATCAGAGCAAGTGTGTGGGAGTTGTTTTAAAAAGCTCCCTTAAAAGATAAGAGACCAGCGAGTGAGAGAAAAGAGACAGGGGGCTACAGAGCAGTAGGGAGAGGAAAAAATAAAGAAATGTAAAAAGCAGTGAGATGAGGTGGAGATGGGAAAAAAATAAAAAGCAAGAAGGGCGACGATAAAAGGGCTGAAAAAAGATGGGAGGTCACAGAGAGAGAAGGTTGGTATAATTTCACCCCCACATGTGATCCTGCTTCGGATGATGTCATGAAACTTACCGGACATGCTTTGTGTGTGTGTGTGTGTGTGTGTATAAATTGCTTTTCACCTGCTGTGGGATAAGGATGACTCAATTTTCTCCAGGAACAAATGCAATGTGTTCTAGTGTGTATATGCTACGTGTGTGTGTGTGTGTGTGTGTGTGTGTGTGTGTGTGTGTGTGTGTGTGTGTGTGTGTGTGTGTGTGTGTGTGTGTGTGTGTGTACATATACACACACAACACTAAGCCCTTCCTGATAGCGGGGACGGATTACATTTCTATATGAGGCTTCAGTATACAGACACACACACACACACACACACACACACACAGAAAGGCAGAGCTGTGTTCGCATCACCTTTCTGCCTCACAGTCCATCAGTTACACTTTCACACCTGCGACCTCCTCACTATGTAATGGGTTTCAGGTTCAATAGTGTTTTATTGAACGCAGCATCAAATCCACTTGTTGAATTCTGGTCGTGTTTGAATCCCATATTTGCTTCACCTTTCTTCATCTTTCAACCTCTGCACATATTTAGAGTAAAACAGTGAAAGACTAAAGTCAGATCTATAGCTAGCTGTTGTATATATTAGCTGTATAACCCCAAATAATATAGATTAGGTGAACGAATTGATGCTGACAATCTCTGGCAGTGAACTAAAATTGAGATAATGATAATACGGTGGTGGAAAAAAGTTTTCAGACACCCTTAACATTTTAGGCAATCTCAAATATTATGATGAAACATTTATGGAAAAATCTTTTTTTGTGTTTGAAAATGTGTGGTTGCATTAGACAGACAAACAAATATAAATTATATTTCTTTAGTTTATTGTTTACAAGAAAAATTTACAAAACTAAATTCTACCAAAATTACCTAATACTCAAAGTTTCATATTTTTATGGAACCAATCATTTTTAAGTTTTGAATGACTTTATTTTTAGGATTTATTTAGCATCATGGCTGTGATTGTACTAAAACAAATTACACTTGAAGACCTAAGACTGACTTTTAATGCAATATACATGCTCCAATGTATGGAGTGTCTGAAAACTTTGTCCACCACTGTGTATTATCGTGAATTTAAATAGAAATTTGACTCATTAATGACTCTGAATCCAAAAACTTGCTGCTCAGTTCGAAAGGTCTGTTATATCCATCCATCCATTATCTATACACCGCTTAATCCTCACTAGGGTCATGGGGGGGCTGGAGTCTATCCCAGCTGACTCAGGTGAAGGCAGGGGACACCCTGGACAGGTCACCAGTCTGTCACAGGGCTACATACAGAGACAAACAATCACTCTCACATTGACACCTACAGGCAATTTAGAATGATCAATTAACCTCAGCATATTTTTGGACTGTGGGAGGAAGCCGGAGTACCCGGAGAAAACCCACGCATGCACAGGGAGAACATGCAAACTCCATGCAGAAAGATCCCGGGAAAGCCGGGACGTGAACCAGGGATCTTCTTGCTGCAAGGCGAAAGTGCTAACCACTACACCACTGTGCAGCCCAGGTGTGTTATATTATTTTTAAAATAGCAAAAATTACATAATTAATTATAAGCTGAAACTGTAAAAATTATCAGATTTTAAGGTTTCCAGCGGCCCTTGAACTGCTCATCCCTGACATGTGGTCGGTAAAATCTTAAAATCATGTGATTTCATCAAAATCATTCTTTTCTACACTCCTTCTTTAAGAATTTGACAATGAATAAACCGGATTGGACCGTCTGGTGGGCCGGTTTTGGCCCTGCGGCCGTATGTTTGACACCTCTGTTCTAGACAGTTCCGTTAAAAAACACAAAAGAAGATACAGCATGTATGGCTATTTCTGTAAGCCTTTGTAATGGCTAAGAGTTATGTTAAAATCGTCTGGGCTCATCAAGTAACAAATGCAACCACAGCTTACTTTCCACATGTCACTTGCACTGAGTTGAAAATGATTAAGTTAATGAAGTGAAATTAACGTATCTGTAAAGCTTTAACTGAAAGATTCAGAATACAGGAAGAGACACGACAGGATCGACTGCATCAGCTAAACAGCTGAGGTGTGTTGGCTTTGTTGAGCTGCAAAAACATCAGTACAGTGCTGCAACAGAGATGTGATTCCCCAATCAAATGTACTTTCAACAGACAAGACCCAAAAGTTTTATGTTGGCCTTTTGGTTAAATGACTTTAGGCGTTATCATTAATCAGCTGCAGCGGAGACAATCTGCTGGTGGCGTTTTTTCTTCTCGCCGTCAAAAGCGGCTGTCAGCAGCGGCTAAAATGAGAAGCCTGAAGCATCCTGGTGGCCTGGTGGTTAAGATGCATGCCATTTGGCCAGCATGTCTCTAGTCTAGTTCTGCCGAATATTAGCCTTCTCTTAGTGCAAAAAAAGCCATAAAGTCAGCAAACAGAATGTCTAATCACCAAGAAGAAACAAACATTCTACATGAAATCCCAACAGTTTTGCTAATTTGGGTGTTTTAGTAACTCCAACAGAGCACCGGTTACTTTGTTCCACAGTGATGTAGGTTATCTTCAGCTCACAATCCTCCGTTTGCACTCTTTTAATTTGCATGCTTTTATTTTTGTTTTTTACTTCAGGCCGCTATCTGACGCAGCGATGACCCAATTTCCCCACATGGATGATTCAATTAAACGTAATCTAATCAAATCTAATCTAATTTAATCTGTGATTTATAATGGCACTATCTTCCATTTGAGAAGAAAAAGCCAGAAGACTCTCCGAACTCCCTCTTTCTCCCTATCAAAGCCCAGCATGCTGCCCTGAATACAGACAAGCAGATAAGGAAAAAAAAACACAGTATAAATACAGAACGAAGAATTGTCGCTCCCTTGGCGCCTTAAAATACCACACACACACACACACACACACACACACACACACACACACACACACACACACACACACACACACACACACACACACACACACACACACACACACACACACACACACACACACACACACACACACACACACACACACATAAACACACACAGCAAGAGAAAATGATGGGAGCAGACAGTCAAGTGTTTTCAGTTCTATGAAACATATACAGGTCATGAATATTAACGCAAATCAGTTGGTGGCTGAGGGAGAGAGAGAAATGTGGTTTTGCTGTCATGTTGTCAAGCAAGAAGCGTGTGTGTGTGTGTGTGTGTGTGTGTGCGCGTGGGGAGGAGTATACAACCAATTAGCCGCAATAAACTGTCCTGAACTGCTTCATTGTCAACACCATTAACAAGTGGAAGAGTGGAAGAGTCATGAGCTCTGCATTTTAAAACACTCAGAGGTCCAATCAGCAGATGAATAACCTCTAAACTCGACTTTCCACATCACACACACACACAAAAATGGACACGTTAACGCTCTGAAATCCATCCAATTTTTGTGCGATTTCCCTCCCTGCAGTATGACACAGTTAGAATGCCATAGATCGGAAAAAAAAATGACCAGAAGTAGTTGGATTTATCTGATTATTTATTTTATTTGTTTCCTTACTTGTCTAGTGTCTGCTCTGTGTAAATACTGCCTGCAGTTCAATCCAGTTCGAGCCAAAATTCTCAGAATTTTTGTTTTGTAACTGCAAGTTTGCTAATAATTTTCTGGTTACATCAAGGAGGCCAGTTTTATTTTATTTTGAAATGGCGCATCACAGATGAGTAGTACAAGAATGATTGGGGGGGGGAAAGTTAGAAATTTCATGTTTTTTTTCTGTTTTTACACTTTCTGGTTTTGATAAATGGTGTCATTTTGGCGACAACATGCCCTTCAAAACTGTTGATGAGTTTTGGGGTTTGTAGATTTAAAATAAGAGAAAATAGCACAAAGTGTTAACCAGATCTTTAATTGCTTCGGTTGGCCAACTAACAGTTCTTTTAATTAGCTTCCATACTTTCTTCCTATCGTCTTGGAATAAATACAGCCTGCAATTCAGCAAAAAAGTTCCTGAATTTTTGTAAAGTGACCCTTGGTTGCAGCCGAGTCACTAATAGCTTCACTGCTGTACTAAGGAGAGCAGAATTTTTAGTTTTTTACAGAATCTAGACAGAGCAAAGACTATATTTTTGGCAAATTTGAATAATAGAATAGAATAAATCATGATTTTAGGTGTGGGTTTGGTTAATTTTCCCAACCAAATGGCATATTACAGATAAGTAGTTCAAAGGCCTTTAGATAATTCAAGATAACACAATTTTTTTCAGTTTTTACAGTTTCTGTCTCTGATAAATCATGTAATTTTGTCACACTTTTTTAGAATTTGGTGTTCAGAGGGATAAAGCACAAAAAGAGTTACACAGTGTGTCTACAAATGTAATCTATCGACTAGTCTAAGAGGAGGTGGGAATGAAACAAGCAAAAGAAAACGGCTTAGAAAAAAGAGATACAGTCGGAGAGAAAGCAAGAGAGAATAAAAATGGGAGACAAAAATGGCAAAAGTGCGAGGTCTTGTGATGATTGTTCACAGTGTTCATACACTTGTGTTTGCTGTTGGTTTGTGTCTTTGTTCTAGAGCACACAATGATATTGTAGATAATTGTGTGCTTCCCACTTTGTGGCAACAGTTCTGGGAAGGTCTTTTCCTGTTTCAGTATGACAATGTCCCACTGCACAAAGTGAGCTCCATAAAGAAATGGTTTTTCCCTGTTCGGTCTGGCCTGCACACAGCCCTGACCTCAATCTCACAGAAAACTTGTGGGATGAATCGAAATGCTGACTGTGAGCGAGGCACTTATCGCCCAGCATCAGTGGGCAACATCATTATTAATGCTCTTGTGGCTGAATGGAAGCAAATCTCTGCAGCCAGTTTCCAAAACCATGTGGAGAGCGTTCCCAGGAGCGTGGAGCGCATTTATACCTGTGATCTGAGGATAAAGTGGTTATGTTTCGCATATAGCGGGGGGGTGGGGGGGGTCAAACATGCGGCCCACGGGCCAAAACCAGCCCTCTATAGAGTCCAATCTGGCCCACAGGACAACTTTGTAAAGTGCAAAAATTACAGAGAAGACATTAACTGCAAATTGTCATTTTGTAAAATCATAAATTTAAAATAATTTCTAGACCATGATAAGTTGTTTTGATCATCAAGTAAAATACTAGATTGTTCATTGTTCTTTTGTCATTTTGGGTCTCATTTTTGTAATATTTTGTCTTATTTTTGTCTTTTTTGTCTGACTTTTGTCATTTTGTTTCTTGTTTTTGTCTCACTTTTTGTCATTTTGTGTTTCGCTTTATTCATTGTTTTGTGTATTGTTTTTGTCGTTTTTTGGGTTTTTTTTGCCTCACTTGCATCGTTTGTCTATTTTTTGTCTATTTGTAGTGTTTGTCATTTTTAAAATCTTGTTTCATGTCGTTTGTGACATTTTTTTGTCTTGTTTTTGTCGTTTGTCCATTTTTTTGTCGCTTTGTAACTATTTTATCAAATCTTTTGTCTGTTTTTTATTTTGCTTTGTGTCGTTAATCTCATTTTTTGTCATTTTGTTTCGCGCTTTTGTCATTTTATGTCTTCTTTTTCTAATATTTTGTCTTGTTTTTTGTTGTCTTTTTTGTCTGACTTTTGTCGGTTTAAGATTAGGTAAGATCTACTTTATTCATCCCGGAGGAAATTCTTTTTAATTATTATTTGACCATAAAGTATATCATTCAGTTCCAGATATCTGTGTCTAAATGTTTTGTTTCTCTGTAGATCCACTGTGATCTGTAATCTATAATGTGTAAATGATAAAAAGAGGAATATGTTTTGAAATTGAATTTATTTTTCTTAAGAAATTTTAGGTTGTTCATAATGTTTTGTAAAAAGACAATTCCTTACATGTGAACATCTTTGCACTGAAATAAAGGAAAAATAAGGAGTTGTCGTTATTTACAGGTTATATGCTGTGATTTTACTGGTCCGGCCCACTGGAGATCAAATTGGGCTGAAAGTGGAACCTAAACTAAAATGAGTTTGACACCCCTGGCCTATAGACTGAATGTCCATGTGTCTACGTATGCTTGTATTGTTCAAAAACCTTTAGGTCTTCCTTCTACTGACAAACAAAGAGTTTTTGTCCTTTTGTTACCTGAGCAAAACCAGTTTGGGAATTTTCTTTTGTAAAAAAAACCCAGTTTGACAGAGAAAAAGTCTGTGAGTGAAAAAGCGAAACCAAACAGTGCACACAAAATTAAAAATAGAACAGATAAAACTCTGGGTGGCACTGAGGCTCGGCACTGGTGACAGACACTGCTGAAACTTCAGTGGCCCGAGCGACACACTTGGCCGTATCACGCACATTTGATACGGAGAGGTCTGGCTCAAGACGTGGCTGTAGCACTTGAAAACAGCATGGCACCAACACTGTCGCAGCGTGATGGCGACAAGGTCACCGCCGAACTCAGCCCCGCGAGCCGACTCGAGCTCACATTAAGCCCGACCTGAACCTGCTTCATCTGTTAGCCCAAACAATCCTACGAGAGACTGGAGCCGGGGAAAGTAGATGGAGAGAGAAGTGAAAGAAAGGTGGAGGGAAGTGTGAAATGAACAGAGAAAGAAGGAGGGATGATTAAAACAGACAGAAAGTGAGAGCACTTACTCCCACCTCTCTCCACGTCTGCTCTTCTGTGTCACCCCGAGACAAGAGTTAATGGGGCAGCTTTCTGCCTCTGCTCCTCCAGCAGCCCGACTCTGAGAGCTGCTTCACTGCAGAGCCTCCAGCTACACTGCCGGCAATTTGTCTTTTTGCCAACGCAAGGGTTTTTTTTCCTCCCCTCCGCTCCTTTTTTTTCTTCTTTTGCTAAATCAACATTTCTCAAGCAAATACAGCACAAATCTGCAATCTGGTTTATTCAAGGTGCTAAGTGTAGCATTTTAAACACCAATAATTCATTAGCATTTTCATTTTAAGAGATTAGCCTCATTACCATAAATAAACAATGTGTTTGCTGAGATGTATGGGAGCCTTTACTGACCCTTACACTGTGAGCCACTCTGCAAAATGCCACAAAAATTACTACAGTAAGTGTGAACACGTGCAGGTGTGGAAATATCAGAGTGATGCTGGAAGTCACTAGTTACACCAGGTAGTTACAGACTTGTTGTTATAATGAATTAGCCTGAATCCTCACTTCTGACTCACTGTTCGCATCTTAGACGTTTTACATTTTAACTGTAGTTTGTGTGTGGAAATAAGAACAGAGACGTCATCTATCTGCAGAGATAGTTAGCTGAAGTTGATCATACAGCAGAGTGGATGCAACATGGGTGCAAATTCTTTCAGCAATGAGACGTTTACTGTCTGTCTCTGCTACCTAGTACAGACAAAATGTAAAAAAAAAAAGACACAAAGTAGTGAAATATTGTGATGATACATGGAAGTAGCACTGTAGAGCTGCTTCAGAACATTTGTTTATGTCTCACTTCACAATGCATTGATTTGATTTGGGTTATTATTACTCCACCGGGAACGTGCTGGAGTTGTGTGACGATTGGCGTACGTTTGTCCGTCTGTCTGTTAAAAAACGGAGGTGCAAGACTTTATATTGCAGCAAAAAATGAGTTTAGAG
This sequence comes from Amphiprion ocellaris, assembly GCF_022539595.1. Taxonomy (NCBI): domain Eukaryota; kingdom Metazoa; phylum Chordata; class Actinopteri; family Pomacentridae; genus Amphiprion; species Amphiprion ocellaris. The sequence goes on from NC_072779.1 coordinate 4,274,495, forward strand.
TGAACTAAAAATTCGCCAAAATTCTACAGTTTATCACAGCCAGAAATTGTAAAAACTGTACATAATGTCAGACTTTTTGATGGTGTTTGAACTAATCATTAGCGATATGGCTTCAGTCAGGAAAATCTAGCGAAGCTTAAAATTGAGCTATTTCATCAAAATCACTTCACTACTCGGTCAAGGAATGTGGCGGAGTTATACGACAATCGGCATTGGTTTGTCTGTCTGTCTGTCTGTCTGGTCGCAACGTTACTCAAGAACAGACTAATGGATTAGGATGAAATTTTCAGGGAAGGTCAGAAATGACACAATGACCAAGTGATTAGATTTTGGCAGTGATGCTGCACATAGTCTGGATCCACAGATTTGTTAAAGGTTTCTGTATCATTGCGAGACTGCGGCACGGCATCACTGTAACTATGACGATCACATGATTGTGATCCTACTACAAATCGACCATTCCGGACTTAACAGGACTTATCTGTTAGAAATGATACAAGGAACAACTGATTAAATTGTGGGGGTGTTTCTGAGTCCCATCAATTCCCGCCGCCCGTTACATATTTAAGTCACATGATTCGGTATCTGTATATAACGTACACATGCAAAACACACACCTGTGCTCAGCGCAAGGTCATTTTTTATTAAAGATTTCATCTGTCGGAAATGATACGCCAACTGAGCATCCTTGGTGGAGCACTGCACTCTCTGAGTGCTTTTCTTATTGTAACTGTACTCACCATCTCCTTCCTTCTTTCTGATTTGTGTTGATATAATAATATGATCTTTCTTTTAAAAAAAAAAAATAGCATTGTGAGCTACCCAGCTACATTTACTAAAAGTACAAATGGAAAAAACAAACTGTACATGTTGTCAAGTCAAACAAAAATTGAGTGCTTCAATATTTAATAGCTATAAGATATAAGACCATTCGTAAAGCCAACAAGGACTAGTATTGGGATATCACCACAGATATCTACATTGTCATTCTTCACAGGACAAATTACATCACTTCTTTTTTTAAAATTATCATTTATGGGATTTGTCTTTACAGATATCCACAACTCACATTGTGACATCTGCAGCAGAATTATGACATGCTTTAACTTTCAGCTTCAGATTTCTGCAGTTTAATTCTGACTACTTATAATTCTACTTCGAGACATGTCTGATTTCATCTCAATTCAAAATATCTATATAATTTTTTAAATATCTTGAATAAATTTTTATCTTGTCAGAATGATTTAGATTTACTGAAGTGGAATTATGATTTATAGATAATTACAGATATTTTAAAATAGAGTTCAACTTGACAAAGTGACATTGCAAATATCTCTGGCTGAGCTATGCTGAGCAGTTTTACCATCACGTCACAGCAGCCAGAGGCCGGAACTGTGGTAAATTTGACCACAAGTCTGTGATAAATGAAGCTCTTGTTCTCCATAAATGTCTTGCTGATGAGCGCCTTCTGTTTCATGACATTTTCTAACAATCTTGTCCACCAAATTAACTGCTATCACTTCACAAAGCCCCGTTCAAATGCTTTGCGAGGCCAATATCCAGTCAGACGCCTCACATGATCGGTGTCCTGCACAACAGTTCAGACTAATCATAATGACGTTTGAGATATCTGCTACTATTATTCTGACTCGTCGATACTCTGTCATGTTGATGAGTCAGAAAGACAGTGTAGATATCTGGAATAAAGATTAAGATGAGTTCCAGTGTAATTAAAACAAAAGATGCTGTTGATCTCTGTAATTATAATTCTGAATAATCAAGTACATCTGGCCAAACACTGTGTATCCTCGAGGTTCAAGAAATGTCCTGACTTCCTGACAAACAAAGTTGATTTTGTTTAAAAATTTGAAACCTGCATTGCTTACATTGGTGTTTACTAGCAGGCGGTCTTCCTGTTCTTTGGCTTCGCTGCTGTATTTACTGAATTTCTCCTCAATTTTCCAGCACATGGACAGCAGTTTAAGAGAGTATTATGTTTTCTTGTGCAGGTCAAAAACTCCACAGCATCACAGATGTGTCGCTCACTACTAATTTGTTGAGGCAAAACCAACAAATAAACCAGGCATCATCTAGCATGAACATATTGTCAGGCTGAGTGAAATAAAAAGACCATTCAATCTGATTCTCAGGCTGGATTCCATTACCTTGAGTGATGTCTGTAATATTCTGGATGTAAATGGAGGCAGACTATTACCTTTAATTGCAATATTATCTGAAAGATTTAACAGATTACATTTATAATACCCTGTGCTTCCATACAGGTGAATTTGTTTTAGCAATAGAAAAAAGAAAAAACATTCCAGCTTTTCCTAGTCCTTTAATTTAGCGTCTTTTATTTTATGTCAGTTCGTCATTAACCTTCTTCCCCTGTTAATTACTGAAGAGACCACAGCCAGATGTCTGAAGCTTGACTGGTGGCAGTTTTCTGGTTTTACCTCACCTCTTTTTCTAACCCACACACACGCACGCACGCACGCACGCACGCACGCACACACACACACACACACCTGGCCTCCAGTTGAAGTCTAAGTAGGGGGTTGACGAAACTCGCAGCAAAATGTTTGGATTTGTACAGCAGAAATCACTTCAACAAAACTTTTTGTTCTTTCTGATGCATCACATTTTCCTTCATATGAAAGAGGAACTTCAGCTTTCTTCTAAAACCAGCTGTCATTGAGTTTCACAAATCTCCAAACATCAGCTAGAGCCTTCTGATCCACAGCTGCTGTTGCTTGAAATGATCCTCACGTGTAATTTTACTGCTACTTTCAACTTTGCAAAGTAATAAATGCAAATAAATAAAATTTAAAAAATACTATAAAAACAAGAAAATATTCTGGCAGCAAGAGCATCAAAAAAAGGTGAAAAATGGTGAAAAATAATGGTTTACATCTGTAAAATAATTAAATTTTTAGTTGATTTAAATACTTTAAACATCTGTAAACTTACAGTCACATATTATAAAGACATCTTTTTTACTGTCAACATGTAAATTAATACTTTTTACGTGAAAAATTTGGTGAAATAACAGTTCAAAAAATGATTTACCATTTTTTGAAGCATAATATACACATTTTTCTTGCATATAATCTCAAATATCTGTAAAACAGCAAGATTTTCTGCTGCCAAATGCTGTAATTAACATTGTAAAATGAAAATACAGATTTTAATGTGGACATGATTTATAGGTTTGGCCTTGGTAAACATGTCAATTAACACTTTTTTCTGTCATTAAATTATTATTTGGATTTTCACAAACCAGAGAAAAACAATACATTGTTGTTTGTTTTATAAATCACAGCTGTTTATTTTTTACAGTGTACTAAATTGGAGCAGTTTTAACTTTTTGAAATTGTTACAACAAGCTTCTGATTTTGGTACAAAACACTTCTCTTTCAACCTGACGTGAGGGTTTTTGAGGACTTTATGCAACAGCTGCCAGCAGTGTCATTTCTTACAAAGTGTTCTGCAGAACAGTCCAGTAATTGGCTCAGATTCTGAGAAAAATTCAAGGTACCCGAGAGACAGGAAGAAAAAAAAGTGTCAATCTGACCAGGCTGAGGAAAGCTGAGCCACAATCTGCTAATAATCTGTAGAAGCTTTGATTCTTTTGATGCCATAACTGTTGCGATTCTTCTGCTGTGATGCTCCAAATTTCAAGGAAGCTGATCCGGATCTGAACCACAGGGGGCTTCGACAGAACACTGCAGCTCACTGCCTTTTCAGTAGCATGAATATTAACATATCAGTCATTATTTTAGTCTCTTCTTTCTTTTTTTTTTAGCATCCCCAGGCGAGCCCAGCGTGTTTACATACCAAGCAATATATCAGTGTTTGTAGTGTGTTTGTTATTGCTTCCTTTTCTTCCTGTGTCTGCAAACCTAATTTACTCTGAAGGGACAGTAAAAATGACTTCAAATTTAATCGCTGCTGTCATGGGAAAATGCTAAAGTTTCATGTTTTTGCATATATTTTAACATTAAAATCTGCAAGATACTTATGGCAGATTTGTATTTACTTCCAAAATTCATAGCTGTGTTTGTCTTTTTAAACCGAATCTCTATCTGAGCACCAAACTCACAACTTTAACACAACTTTATTAACAGACACGCTGTGGGAAACCCCCGTGGGCTTTGCGTTTGAGACTATGGAGGCTGGAATGATGGGTTGAAGCAGTGCAAGCACACATACGACACATATGTACACATAAAGAGTAGGGGGCTCAATACATCTCACACAGACTCCCACCCTCTTCCTGCATTCCTCTCCTGTCTGACACACTTCCAGTAAGCCCACCAGCACTTCAAAAACAACCCACCACCACCAGCAGCAGCAGCAGCCCTCCAGACGGCAGCGCCTGCTAAAAACATGCTCAGCTCGGCCGCACACACAGACACAAACACTGCCTTCTTATTGGAAAAACAGGCCACAGGTGCAGCCAGATCCTTGGCTGGATTTGGTAAGTGTGTCAACCCCCTCGCAGCCACTTTGGCATCGAAATTTATCATTTAAAGATCAAGTTTGCTTGTAAAAGTAACTGAACCGATGAGTGGATTTGTTGTATTTTCCGCTCGATGCTGTAAACACTAAAATCATTGGTCCGTGAAAAGATTCTGGTAATCAATTAAAGATTTTTTCCTGCAAAAAAAAAAAAAAAAAAAAAAATAGAAAACAGACCCAACCCAAGTTCTTGTTGGCTTTAGGACTGTTGGCTACACAAACTAAATGATTCAAAAATATCACTTTGGGTCTGATTTTAACTATCAACACCAAAATCAGAAAGCAGGTTTAAAAGGCATGTTGTCTTGAACGAAAACTACCATAATGACACATCTGTGAAACTTCGCCAAATCCCCCACAAAAAAATCTATTTACTCTACGTCTTGTTAAAAATTTGCAAAAAATCAAACCTTCGCTTTAACGACATTCTTTGACAAATAAAAAAATTCTACACTCTGTGATGTAACTAGGAAATCATTGTAAATTCACAGCAACCAACAGACAAACTACAAAAATTTGGAGGCTTTTTAGTGAACTGGGTTGAACTGCAGGCAGTGCCGACTCAAAGCAAATAGGACATAAGTGCTGAATCAAATGAAAAATGGTTTTAGGAACATATCTAGGGTATGGGCAGTAACACCTGTGGGATTCTAATACAGGGAAGCCATTTCTGAGTTTTGAGTAGAAGTGTAGGACTTTTGCAGTGAAAAATGAATCCACAGTGGTTTAAAAATGGTACAGGAGCTAAGGAAAATATCCACAAATTGCTTGAGTCTCAGAGGGTTAAGTCAGTTTTCCTGCAAAAATCTAAAAACTAATCTGTTCCTCTTTGGCTTTTGGACTGTTGTTTTGGATTTGAAAATGTCACCTTTGGATTGAGTTAACATTTCGGACTATTTTCTCTCATTTTTAAAACCAAACATTTAGTCTAATGTATGCCACTGCTGTTAAGAGTCTGAATCCTTCAATGATTACTTCTTAACAAGTAAACAATAACAGATGCTGACAAGTCAGATGAAGGTGGCACTACTTCATTTTTCAGAAAATTAAGCATTTTCCATTATCTCTGTGTATTCTCAGATGACTGAGCCTTAAAACATTCTCCTCGCCCGCTGCCGGGTCTTTTTGATGAGCTTTGTTTCAATTTCTTCTTTGCGTTAGCGGGGCACGCCGCTTCAAGTCTGCTCCTCTGAGATACATTCCCACTTGCTTAAATTTCTGTGCCTGAAAGCTTCGATTAAACCCACATACACAGGAAAACGGCAGCACAAGGGAAAGGAGGGGAGAGACGAACGAGGGTTACTGCTGTTATTTGCTAAAGCGACGACAAAGCTCTGTTGTGTGTCCATCTCTGGCTTTTCCCTCTCTTTGTCACTCCCAGCAGATCTGCAGTCGTTGTGCCGCTCCACTCAACCGCCTCATCTACCTGTTTGTTTACTTATTCCCTCAGTTCCTCCACCATCAACATGCCTCCTCCCCGCTCCGTCTGAATCCCTCATTCTCTGGATGATTCCCTCCACCCTCAGTCTCCCTCTCCATCGTCTCATTTTGACTGTTCTTTCGTCCCCTATTCATCTATTTCCCAGACGGCTCCTCTCCCCGAGTCTCTCCATTACATCCTCTTTCTCCCTTTTCACTTTGTCCTTTTTTTTTGTTTTGTTTACACCTATCGCAGTGAATAGAGAGCGAAACAGTGAGAGCCTATTGAGAAGGTCACCGCTTACAATGGTTACGGATAAATAAGGTAAAAGGAGAAGCCAAAAAAAAGGGAGATAAAAGGTGGTTAGTTCATATCACTGCACGGTTTCAGGGTTTTTTCGCTGCTTGATAAAAGAGGAGCTGCATATGCTAATTTGTGCATTAGTTAAACCACTTGTACCAACATTTGTACACAAGGTTGACCAAAGTAAAGTACTTCAGATGCTTCCTTTAAGATCTTACTTGTCTTTTCAGTTGCAGAGATATTCTGCAGAATGAGGAGTACATGTAATCGTGCTAGTTAAAGTCTGCTAACTGTAGAAGTTATGGTCAGAAAACTTGCTAAATCACAAAAGTGAGTCACTACTTTCATCACATCTGTTCCCTTTTAGCCTGACAGGACCAAATGATCATTTTCCCAAAACCAAAATCCAAAATACATATGCTGCAGATTCTTCTGCTTAACAAATTACTGCAGCTTGGTGCATTGTGCCAAATCACAGGACTGGCTGCTTATTAAAGGTTGCATATGGTGAAAATCCATTTTTATTGTGTTTTGTGCACGTTGAGGTGTAAAGTAAAAGCTGTTAGGATATGAAGATATTTACGTCTGTCATTCTTAAAGCTCCCACACAATTAGAAAGCCTTCCAGCTTTACAAGCCAGGCAGTTTTTACTGAGCTGCTACCAGCTAAAGAAACAATAATAGCAGCTCAAATTTTGTATAATCCTGCATCATCACTGTCCACTGACTCCAGGTGAAACATTCTTAAAAAGCAGTTCCACCACCTCCTTACTACAGCTGCTTCTGCTAACTCTAAAATGCCTCAGCTACAAGCAAAACACAACAAATGTTCAACTGTTGGCTGCAAGAGTGAACACAAGAGTCTTTGTGCACTTCAAGCATCTGAGGAACTGAAGGCCCAGTGGATTACTTTTATTTTTGATGGTACTGTCATCACAACAATCAGAAGATCTTGTGTTGTGCGGCTAATGTTTCTAAAGTTACCATTAGCTTTGATCATATGCTCACAGGTAGGAGGTCTGTGGGAACTGTAAAGCTGAGGGACATTCAGAGATCGTGGAAACTTTAAGAGTGATTCAAAACCAACAAACAAAGGCTGGTGCGTTACTGTTACCACTGTTAGCATCTGTGTGCTTCTCTCCTGCTCTCTGTGCTCACATATACTGCATTTTATTACAGCTGGATTTCCAAAAAAGTCATTTTCATTTAAATATTTTTATGTGTTTGTTGTCAGACAAAAGAATATGTATGAAATAGTGACTGAGACGTAGTCAGTTACGACTACATGTTAACCAGCAGTCATTTAAAAGCGATTTCCAAGTTTCATCTCACCCCTAAACTACTGATTTTATGATCACAGTGTCATCTGACAAACTCATTAAATACATGAGATAAAACAGCAGCTGTGCAGTGAATTCAGTATATTTCCAAGTACAATGATCACTCACCGAGAATGCTAGAAGTAATAGAAACATCTGGATCAACTGCCAAGCAAACATAGATACAGAGAGAGTCTTCTTCCTGAAGGGGGCGTGGACAGCAGCAACTGAGCTGCATTTAAAGCTACAGACATTCAAACAGCTCGTTCACAAAAGGACTGAAAGCAGGGAGTTTACAGTCAGGGTGAAATGAACCATTGATTTTACAGTATTTTGAGATGAAAAATTGAAAGACACATTCTGATGACATGTGAAACTCACACATAATAAGACCTTTAAGTACATGTTTAGGTTTGTGTTTCACTTTGGTGCTAAAAGAAAAACACCTGAAGGAAAACCATTACTAAATTTGAACAATATTTCTGAGTAAAACACGAACAAATTTTTCGTGATGCAGAGTCTCTATGGACAAACAAATCAGATTAAATTCATTTTCTCTCATGAGGCCACTGTTATTTAGATAAAGACAAGGAAGTAATGATAACAGATACATTTTTTTTATTGTTCAAAGCAGAGGGAAAAACTGCCCATGTCTACCAGCCTCCATCTATTCATCTGTTGGTTTATCTTCCTTTTTTTATATTCCTCCCTCCATCCATCCATCTCAATGAGAAATATTTTATGTGAAGCCCGGGCCTTGGGCCTCCGCTGGGAGACGGAGCAGCAGTAAACAGTGTTTACTCTCCTGGAGGCAGTTGGGTTTAAGTGGCCAGCCAGGGTGCACCAGGATCCTTAATGTGACTGTTAAAGTCAATGGCCTCACCAAAACAGGCCAAGGATGCCGGCAGGGGGGTTGGAAAGACAGGGGAACACAAATATATTAAAATAGCACTTACAACAACCCTGCAGAAGTGTCTCCGGGCTTAACACCGAGACCCGAAGAGAGAGCGAGAGAGGAAGAAGAAACAAAGAGAAGGACATCAACTGTGACAAAGCAGGCTAATTGAGAGTGCATGCACAAACACAGAAGGGATCAGTGGAAGAACTTAATTATCCATCTACTGTCTCACACTATTTCCATCTCACACACACACATACACACACATCAGTCAAGTGAAGCTGGCAGATGGTAGATTGGTAAAAGGCGGACAGCGTGGTCCAGATGTTGCTGAACCCACAGTGCAGAAGGCAAAGGGCTTTGATGTGCCATACCACTGAGGAACTACTGCAACTGGATGGAAGCGGCAGTAATTCCTTTAAAGAAAGAGAGCTAAGTGGAGCGAGCGTGTGCACGGCGAGAGAGGAGGTGGGTGATATTCCCATATGAGGTGCATCGGTGTTTATGAGAAAACACCCAAAGCGGTAACTCACACACACCACACATGCATGAGCCGTGCATCCAGACTCCTACACACGGCTCATGGGTTTACTCACATGACACATGACATCCATGTGGGGAACAACAAAGACACAAGCATGACACACACACACATGCACACACGCACACACATACGCACAAAATCAACCCACACTCGGCCTAAGGGAAGCCTGCAGTAAACACCAGCAGCCACACACGCCACATATGCTGGGTTGTTAACTGGGGAATGGCTTTAATACACACACACACGCCGAAATGTTTTTCTCTCGATGTAATTTAAGAAAAGCTGCATTCATTTATCAACTCAGAGTGATTCTCCTCTTCGTGCTTTTTCCCCTCTGTTCAAGCATCAGCTAGTTATTGCCTTTTCGGTCAAGCCTCCAAATTAGTTTTTTGTCAATGGTGCTTAATAACAGCACCCTGGTTAAACACAGATTAAATAAATCACAAACTGCCAACTGGATCTCTGGGTGGGGAATGTGTGGAGCAGGCACATGCCGGCATATTTAAGTTTTGGCAGGCCGCTTTACCGGCTTCCACACACACACACACACACACACACACACACACACACACACCTCAGCAAGTTAAACCTATTGTTTACAAGTGAAATGTTTGAATTTCCCAGGTTCCAGTCGCCAAATTGAAGCCAGTCTTTGCCCACAAGCCGCCAGAGGTGAATGGGTTTAGCTGGAGGCTGACTCACCCGCTGGAACCAGAAAATCAGCTCGGTTCTGGCCAGTGATCAGTCACTGTGGTCAGAGAGTCAGCCGGCCAACCAGTCATCCAGTGTGCTCTGCCATTTCAGAGAGGTCGGCCAACCGGTCAGTCAGTCAATACAGTCAGGTCTATGAAAAGCGGGCAAAGATGGGCTGCTCAAACAGTCGTTGTGAGGATTCGGTCACTGCAGTCAGACAGCTAACAAGGCGGCTTGTCTCATATGTGATTAATAACCACAGATCCAGTTGCATTCTGTGGTGATGAGAGGATTTCACTCTCATTCTGATGCAACCACTCGTTGACCCTTTACTCACATATTCAGTCAGTCAAGAAAGTGGTTGTTCTGCCAGGCAGCTGACAAGAAAGCCGCCAAGGCACGCAGTCACCGGGCTCGGTCAGACACAGAGCCCGAAATGTGGTCAGCGACAGCCCCACTGACCCAGTCGAGTGGTGAGATGGCAGAAAAATTTGGATAATGGCAAAAAAGACGACACAGCAACTGTGCCACAGTGCAGTTTCTCATTAGGTCAAGAAAAAACAGCAAGCTGGGGCAGAAACCACTCAGCCAAGTGGCAGGCGGACAGGAATCAGCCAGCCAATCAGTCAGTCAATAAACCTGTCAGCCAGCGACCTGGTCAGTCACCGTGCCAGTCAATGACTCAATCAACCAGGCAGGCTCCGGTCAGAATAGTTGTCTCCATTAAACGTGGTGAAAGATGGACCCAGTGACTCGATGAACTCGTCCTGAAAGCGCTGTGTATTATTATGTTGCTTTCTTTGCCATTACGTTTCCCCTCCAGCCCCAGTGGGAAGTTTATTAAACCCCTTCCCCGAGGAAAGAGATCAAAAGCCATTTTTCACTAGAACATGTTATTAATTTTGTCATGGGGACCTACCAGATACAGACAGAAAGGGCCCAATTTGGCTCCCCAGCCTATACTTAAAGAAATACAGTTCTCATATTTGCTTCCCCATCTTGCCAAAAGCAACTAAATCCCTCTGTGGTCAGAAATACACCAGCTGACCCCTCATAGTGATGTGGTGATGAGTTAATGTGGGTGAGTCTGGCTTTTGTTGCAACCCTGACTGTCCATCATTAAGTCAGTAAGCGATCCATCCACTCCGGTTAGCGAGCCATCTCTTCATCCGTCCATTAAACGGCCAATTAATTCATTCACTCAGCAGTTCATCCACTCTGGCTTCCAGTCCCATCAACACAGAATCCCGTTTGTGCCTATAAAGTCATCAAGTCAGAGGATTATCCCATCAGTCAGCCAGCAGTTTAGTGAGATCAAGCAAAGCAGTTAGAAACTCTCCATAAGACAGACTGCTCTCCATAATCAATATACATCACTATTATATAGTGCCCTCTGCTACAGCTTAGACTCAGTTCAGCATAGAAAGTTTCTATTAGACCCAAAGCTTCAAAAGCATGGGAGCAGTGCGAATGATCACAAAACAGAAAGATGGTTTGTGCATGGTGCAGAGTTTCAATGACAGACAACAGGATCGTTAATGCAAAGCTCATAACTAAGAAACACAGGTGCTTTTATGGGGCAGAGGCAGTTTACATCTGTTTACTTCTCTCCTGCTCCCTGTGTTCACATGTAATATAATTTGGTACAGCTGAACTCCCACTAAAGCTTTTGTCATTTATATACTTTTTTGAGTCTGAAATAATGAGTGAAACATGTGTTATTAACCCTGTAAAACCCACTGTTGCAGAATTAAAACATCAGTTTTATTTTTTTATACTATTTTCTATTTATATGTGTGTGTGTATATATATATACACACACACACACACACACACACACACACACACATATATATACACATATATATATATAGTGCGATATAGTGCGACTTCATAAGAAATCTGTATATATATAATATATATACAGATTTCTTTTGAAGTCGCACTTTTGAGCGAAACAATAAGCCCTGATTTTTACCCCCAGTTTTGCACTTTTATATGTAAATCTTTGTTAACATTTCATACTGTGCCACACTATATGACATACAGTTTGTCAATGTAAGATGAACTTAAACAAAACAGTAATTTTGCTTCTTTGCAACAGAATTAACCGCTTAGATTAGTTGACTCATCAGTAAAATAGTAAATAGAATAATTGATAGAAAAATAGTTGATACTGTTACTTTTTATTGAGTGCAAAAAAACCCTGCAACCATGGGAACAAACAAACAGAGTCTATTCACAGACTGACAGAGCTGTAAAAGTGAGAAAGTGAGTAAGCCAGACACAACTATTGCATTTTGCTTCACAGAACCATTAACTTTGCGCGTATCAGCAGACTTATCGCAGTCGCTGCTATCTGCATCTCCATGACGTGAGTTTACATTTCTGGGAAAGTGCATCTCGGTGCGGAGGCTACGTTACGCTGCACTGTACCTACGGTGCCGATTCAACAGAGGTATAAATCAAGCGTTGCTCTTTCACATAGTTTGAGGCACAATAAGCACGATGCAAGCCGCCTGTGTGGCTGCTGTAGTAAGGAAGGTTTCTTCAGGCACTCAGTAAAGCATTAATCCATGCACTGAGTGGTCTCCCATTCATCCAAACCATCTGCTTCATCACATATCTATTCAGGCTGCAGGTCATCCGTGTAGGCAGCAAATCCCAGGGCAACACACTCAACACATAGCACACGTATGTACAAAACCGGCCTGTTCGCTGTTCATTCATCCACCTAACTGCTGTCAGATGAAGAGTATCGGAGCACAATAGACGACCAACAAACATGAGCGCCGTGTGTGGAAGCTATTAGGTTGTGTGCACCCGCTGACCCTATGCATGACGAGGCTGATGATGCCGCTCTTAGTCATCTTATTATCTGATAAAGAGCTGTTTTGGAAACAGCGGAGCGTATCCCTGGGGGGGAATCTCCAGATGGTATTGTGGCTGTTGCAATACATACAAACACGCATCGAGATGAAAAGTGTACAATCAAGGCTTAGGAACTCCTGAAAGTGAACATTCACATTGTTGGCTGCAGCTGGGCCAAGCCGGTTCAAATCCCCCGAGGGGCTTTTCAGTCATCTAACCACCATTCTTTTCCTCACCCGCTCCTTGTTTTCCTTTTGTTTCATGCTTATCATTATTGTACTTGCACCAGTGCTTCTGCCACAACCTTTGGCTTCCTATTTGTCTTCATCAGTTACACCGAGGAGGAAAAACACATCCATTCCAGGTGTTCCTAACTCTCTGTCTTGTCGAAAAGGATCATTTTTCTGTTCTCTTTCCAAGATTTACGATGAAAAACACACTTTTATGTCTTTTAAACAGATTTTTTTCCAACTGGTTAGTCACAGAAAGTCTGAAGAGATGATTCTGTCCTCGGCATTCCTCACTAAAATCACACACTAATGAGCTAACCTCTGGCTCGCTGCTATCCCATGATTTAAATGAAAAATGCTCCAAAACGGCTATTTTAGGCAAAGAAAGGGAGAACATATACGCTTCATTACACTCACAGTTTGACAAGAGCTTCGGTGGAGGAAAAATAACCAGCAATAACTGCAAATGTCACAGCATACTTTTTAAGCTTTAAACATAGCTGGAGCTTCGCAATACATGACATTTAGACCGTCCTCCATCTCCACTATCCAGCAATTTGTCCTTCTCTCCATCTCTCTATCCATCTCCCTGCCCTCGGGCTCTCTTCAATCCATTATCTGTGTATATGTGTGTGTGTGTGTGTGTGTGTGTGTGTGTGTGTGTGTGATAGTCGCTGAGTTATTAGTAGCCGATTAGCCTCCTGACCCACTGCTACAGTGTGTGACTTCACCCAGCCAAACGATGTGTTGTGCCGAGCGAGCGTGTGTTCAAATAGATCTATTTCTCTAAAAAACAGCCTGTTTAATTGATAAGAACACATAATTTAATACACTCTCTGATGCACGACTGGAATGCATCTACGCAAATTATGTTCCCTCTGTACCTGCGCCTGAATGCAAAGCTTCACATATGTGCCGCTCCTCTCTGAAACCTCATTCCAACTCAATCAGCGTTACTGGGGAAGGTCCAGAGCAATTATCGTTTTCATCCAGTCTGGACCTGCCAAGTCCAGAAAGTCCCACCAAAAATAAAAAATTTTTTAAAAAAAGCCCTCGACAAATTACTGCATGTTTTTTCAGCAGTACTAAGTTTGAACTGACAACTCTGTAACATAATAACGCGTTCAGTATTTGGCAGCTGTCAGATTGTCATAACACATGCGGGCTAATAGTGGAAATGGACTTTGTTTCAGTCCGCAGCTGTCTCCTAGTTGTGTACTAGAGAGATGCATGGCTGCAAAATGAAAAACTAAACATGTCTGTAGTGGGCATCTTTTAACCCCTTAACCCCTGAATTTATTTACAATTAAATAAAAAACCTTTTTTTGTGTGTTGTTGCTTTCCAGCTGCTGCTAAAATAATTACACATAGAACAGATGTATAATAATAATAACAGATATATGATAATTAGGTCCCACTCCCACCGGTCCTATGAGAAACCAGTGCTACAAAAGGTTCCGAGGTACGTATTCAATATGCACAAACCGACATTGGGGGAATGGATACACTATCTCGGCTGCAGTCTGAATGAAAGAGGTATGATGTGAATTCGCAACAATAGGCGTCAAGATTCTTGCTTGTAGTTTTGCTGGTTTGTCCCCAAATAGTCACTTTTGTCAGCATTTGTTTGGCAGTTTGAGCGAATCCAGTCAATTGCAGGGAGTCAGAGAGATAAAAAGATTTACATATTTAGTATTGGGATTTTCACCGCCTTGATTCCAAAACTAACAAACTTTACATAGCTAATTTGCTCATCATGACAAGTAGAATTCATCCTATGAATACAGGGTTTCTGCAGAAATCAGCCAGTCAAATTTAATGCTTTTTAATGCCATTTTAATGCTGTACTGTAAAAATTTTAATGCTGTGACCGTGAACGCAACAAATTACACAGGTTTATTTTTTTGTAAAAGATGATTTTTTATATGAAAACTGTGCCCTCATTTGACTATTTCTGAATCCAGAAACCACCCTGTCCACCCATGGGCTGTAGTCACTCTCTGAATTCCATGTTTTCTTGCCATTTTTGCTGAAATTTGCATTTCCCCATTTCCCAATTCTCCTCCGCTTTCCAAACATGCAATTTTTGGCAATTGTACCCAAACAGCTGGAGCAATTATCGCAATGCTTCGGCATGTTTATGCAGATGCATATATCTGATGAATCGCAGTGTATAATTATATATTATTATTATTATTATTATCAAATATTTTTCTTGAAAATGGCAGAAAGAATTTTTAATGCCACTGAGAATCAAATTTAACTATTTTTAATGCCATTTAAGGCCTTAATTTTCGCAAAATCAATTTAATGACTTTTAATGCTTTTTAATGCCCTGCAGAATCCCTGGAATAGATTTGCTACTTTCATATTTCAAGTTTACACGTCGTGAACAGATTTCATGCTGGATTGAATTTGTGCTCAACCAAAACCAAACATTTGCCTGATCAGTAATGGTTATCTTAAACGTACAAAGCCTTGTTACCTTATCACACCACCGTATCTGCATCAACACACTCCTAAACCTTTCATAGCTTCAAGCTCATTTTACCAAAGGTTTTGCATAGCATCTATGCCCATCTGAGCCACGCTACGCATATGATCACAGCTGCCAGAAACACGACCTACAGATGTTCCACCACTGGGAGCCACATGATGCATTTCATTATCCAGCTTAAGGCGAGTTTTACGTCTCATGACTTCCATGCATTCTACATTTCAAAAAAATGTCTTCAAAAAATCTGCATAATCAATCTTTTCGGATAGCAGTACATAAACTACTTCAGTGAGGAGTTTCTCCATGTGATGTTCTCAACAACCGCAGCTTTACATGCCAACATGTTTGGCCAAACCACAAACAACGGGTTCACATTCACCAGCTCAGGCCACCAGTCCGACGGGGGAAAAATGAAGTAATAAATCACAAAACCACTATCCCATTTCTTTAACTTTGTGAAAAGGCACAGATCTTCTCATGTGTATGTGTAATTATTTCCCTCTCTGGTTCGGCGTTGTCACAGGGGAGCGGAGCTGTCGAGTCACTGCCAAAGCCCCATTCACTGTCTGCACATAGCCAGTGTTACGCAACGGCTAATTACTTCCACTCAGTCCCGACAAAACCGTGGAGGGAGAAGAAGAGAGGAGAGGCAAGGAGGGGGGAGTGAGTTATGAAATAAAATAGACAGAGGGGAGGAGAGATGGCCGGAGAGGGGGGGACAAGCAGGAGGAAAGTCAAGAGATTATAAATGGAGATGAAGTGCAGAGGGTGGAGAACGAGAAAGGAAAAAAAAGACAGAGAAGGATAGAAAGTAAGAGACAGAATTGCAAGGAAGAGTTCACGACTTTTCATCTTCCTCCTCTGAGCCTCTCCTGTGGCGTTTCGGTAAAGACAAACAACCATAATAACCTCCTCGCCATCCGCCGCAACAAGTTTTACCGAAAATCACGCCGCAGCGACCAAATACAGTCCAAGGAGAGAGAGACAAATGGGGAAGAGCACTGTCAAAGCCAGACGAGGCCCGCAGCTCTTTTCCTCTCCCACAATTTTTGGAGATGATGTCATTATTCATAAAAAAAAAATAGAAAAAGAAAAATGTGTCTGTGCCTCCGGCTCGACTAGAACAAAAGGAAGAGGGAGAAGGTGGGAGGAGAAGGAGGGAAGGCAGGAGGAGGGAGAGATGTTAGAGATGAAGACATCAGAGATAAAAAGGTAGAAACCTGAGAGAGGAAAGCAGACAGTTGGATGGTGAGGAACGATGCCTAATGCATACTTTTAATTTTATTCTTGTTTTCAGGTTAAAATCACAGTAACATGAACAAAATTTAGAATAAAGAATGAAATAACAATTGTTTAGTGTGCTGTAGAGGGGCTGGGAGACACTTTGTTTTACCATTGCTTGCAGTCTTTGTGCTAAGCTAAGCTAACAGGTAGGGGTTGAAATTAAGGCAAGTGCATTTTTTGTTGGGCAAGAGGAAGACGAATTTAATAGAAACACCATGTGCTTTTCATTATGTGTCACTCGTTACTTGGCTATTTAGCTAAATGAATGACTGTTACACTGAAAACACTGATTTGAGATGAATGCATTATTCCTAAAAAATACATTCAACTTGATTAACCAACCAGGAGCAGATCCAAGTGTTGTGCAGAGTAGGAACAAATGTTTCACTTCAGACAAACAGCTGCAGCGATGTTCCTGCAGGCTTCATTTGACTGGGTTGACTATATACTTCAACATGCACTCCATTGTATACAATCACAATAACATTAGCTAAGTCAGAGAAATTGTGACCTGAATCAACACTGATTAATGCATAGACCTCATACTGAAACACGCTGTAAAAGTGCTTCACAGTTCGAACAAGAAAAGCACTCAGAGTTCAGCACTCCGCCAAGGCTGCTCAGTTTTTGTATCATTTCCGACGGATGAAATCTTTAATAAAAAATGATGTTGCAGTGAGCACAGGCGTGTGTTATACACATGTATGTTATGTACGGATACCGAATCACATGACCTAAATATGTAGCAAGTGGCGGGAATTGACGGAACTCGGAAACGCCCCAATAATTTCAGTAATTGTTCGTTGTATCATTTTGGACATATAAGTCCTGATTTGTAGTAGGATCACAATCATGTGATCATCAGCAGACAGCTGATGTAGCGTTCACTTGTCATAGTTACAGTGACGCTGTGCCGCTATCTGGCAATGATACAGAAATCTTTAACAAATCCATGGATCCAGACTATAAACCGCATCACTGCCAAAATCTAATGAGGTGGTCCTTGTGTCATTTCTGAGCTTCATTTCATCCAAATCTGTGATTCCGTTTTTGAGTAATTCTGTGCACAGTCAGAATAACAGACAAACAGACAAACGTATGCCGATTGTCACATAACTCCACTGCGTCCCTTGGCGGAGTAAAAACTAAAAGATCGTGGCAGAACTGCCTCAGTCACCAGACAGATTTTACATAACAACATACTGAAAGTTAGCCTTGTTCTATTTGTGACTATCCATATGATTTTCGACTATTTCTCCTTATTTTCTCTGAAGTTCAGTTGCTTGAAATTATGTAGTTTTGCACTACAGAATGCATACTTCTTATTATTCATGACAAGGTCTTACACAAGTTTAGTTTAGTGTCAATTTTATAGTTTGTCAATTAAGTTATTTACAAGCAACCGTAAATGTGCACAAAACCAATTGTTTCCTTTCTGTAACTATACAAGACCACCTTAAAATTTGAGCCAACCAAGAAACCTAGTCACTATACTTGTCACCTAAGAGTTTTCACAGTTTTCGCAGCTTCAATCCTTACTTCCTTACTTTACTTAAGCGCCTCAGAATCATCACTTACTATGTTGAAATGAGCTTTCCAACCACTGATTCTGATCCTGACTGACCACATGGGTCCATTTACAGGTAATTCATGATTTCAGCTCAAAGATCAGAGCGCAGAGAGGGAAAAAGAACGAGGCGGGAGAGGAAAAGAGGCGCGTCGAGATGACATATGGGCGAAAGAAGATGAACAAACCTACTGTCAGAGACTCTGACGGAGACCATCAACTCAGTCACACTTAGACTCACCCCTCTTCTCCTCTATCTCACCATCTATCCATCATCACGCCATTTCAGCATCACTGTAAATCACTCCATCATTCTATCACACACACCAGATAATAGATAAGTTCCCTATCTATCATTTTATGCATTTCTCTCACAAAACGCTCATCCGTCTCTCTGCCTCCGGGCTCGGTTCAACCTGTTAGCGCCGTACTGTTCATGCGTCTACAGATATTAACCTGGAAAGCAACGTAAACACCAAACACATTAATCCCTTCAAATCTCACAGATGATCAGATTCTTTTAATCTCCTTGCCTGTTATTTATCCGCCCTCATCCATTCTCGGGTCTCCATTTCACCTCACGAGTAAAACTGTTTATGCGGGTGTTTACGAGTCAAAGATTAATTTCTCTTCTTCCTCATAAGGTTTCATTTGGCAACGCTAGCTGATTTGATTTTGCACATTGTTTGTCTAAAGTGTTTATTTATGTCATTAGGCCCAGAGTTTCTTTTGTTTCTTAATTGCCCGGTTAGAGTTGCTATTAAGCATGGCACAGCAGATTTTACAACACAATCACCAGCCAAACCCCTTGTTGTGCTGCTGTCATGACCCTAAAAATCTATTCATTTTTTTTTTTTGTTAATTTAAAATGGACCGTCTAAGTCAGGGGTGTCCAACATGCAGCCCGCGAGCCTAAAGTGGTCCTCCAGAGGGTCCAATCCAGCCCTCACAGTGTAAAAATTACAGAAAAGACATTAACAGCAGATTGTAAAATTTGTAAAACTATAAATTTAAAATAATTTCCTGACCATGACAAGTTGTTGTGATCATAAAGTAAAATATTAGGTTGTTCGTTGTTCTTTTGTCATTTAGTGTCTCATTTTTGTGATATTTTGTCTTGTTTTTGCTGTTTTTTTGTCTGACTTCTGTCGTTTGTCTCATGTTTTTGTCATCTTGTTTCTCATTTTTGTCATTTTGTGTTTACTTTTAGTCTCGCTTGTGCTTTTTGTCATATTTTTGTCATTTTGTGTTTTGCTTTATTCCATGTTTTTGTCGTGTTGTGCTTTTTTTTGTCTTACTTGTGTTGCTCATCCATTTTTTTGTTGTTTTGTTTCTCTTTTTTGTCATTTTTGGTCTTGTTTGTGTCATTAATGTAATTTTTTGCCAGTTTTTTGTCGTTTGTCCCTTTGTAGCTTTTTTGTCTAACTTTTTGTCTCTTTTTTTGTTTTCGTGTTGTTTGGCTCATTTTTTGTCGCTTTGTCTCATTTTCTGTCATTTTGCATCTTATTTTTGTAATATTTTGTCTTGTTTTTGGGTTGTTTTTGTCTTTTTTTGTCTGACTCTTGGCATTTTGATCATACAACAAAACACTGTATCATTCAGTTCCAGATACCTGTGACTAAATGTTTTGTGCCTTTGTAGAAACACTGTGATCTGTTTCAGACTGTTGCCAAAGGACAGTCGGCAGGAGAAGGGATGAAACCCTGTGATTTGGTGTAAACCCCCAGTTAACTCCTGACCCACAGCTGCACCCCAAAACATGCAGCAATAACACGAAGCAGCGGAGAAAAGTCGAGATCACGCACTTTTCTACCTCTGATCACATTCAGAAGCATTTTCCAAGTCAAAGAAAATGCCGTGAAAT
Organism: Amphiprion ocellaris; assembly: GCF_022539595.1. Lineage (NCBI taxonomy): Eukaryota > Metazoa > Chordata > Actinopteri > Pomacentridae > Amphiprion > Amphiprion ocellaris. The sequence continues at coordinate 4,294,505 of NC_072779.1, forward strand.
GTGAGCTTAAAGATGCTTTTACTCGTCTTCTATCTGTGCAAATCAGCTTTCTGTATATCTGGTTTTCTTGAAGCAGCTAAAAACAAGACTTACAGTTACAGAACATTTGACGGAGTGGATAATTCATTTATCTGTCTCCCAGAAAGACTGACAAACTGAAAAAGCGTGTGTGTGGCCTCCCAGTGTGACATGTGAGCGTAACAGGCATTACCAGGCAGTCTGAGCATTTTCATTAGTTCCTCGAACGCCAAACAAACCACACGGGTATGTGAAGCAGCTGCAGTAGTACTAGAGAGCCTACTGGGGCAGGAAAGAGAGAGAGAGCGAGCGAGCTGAGGCTAATCTACAGAACGGGAGTGAATCAAAGTGGGTCGAAGTGCATGCCGGCACACATCTGCCTACCAGCTTGATGCTGTGTGTCTGTGTGTGAATCATGTGCATCCAAACCTGCTTCCAGTAGAGTGTGTGTGTCTGTATATGAATCGCTAAAAAAGCAGAATGGGTCGCACTTTATGCCTGTGTGCAGGAGAGTGTGTTCATATTTTCCATTACAAATGTATTGCCAATTAGTGTAATTAAAGGCAGTGTAATTATAGAAAGGGTTCCCACACCTGTTATTACAATTCAAAGCCTAATTTTCCCTGAGCATTTGCTCTTTGTTGGTGTTTTTAATCTTCTCAGTGAAACCTTTTTAGACCCTTTGGTATCTCAGCATGCTCATTTAAGCACATTTATTGAAATTACTGCAGCAAATTTAATTTTCATGGTTGTAATTTCCACTTTTCCCCCCCCGAAACAAGTTCACTGACAATTTTTCAAGTTGTAGCAAAGTAAAGTTTAAATCTCAGAACTTTTCTAAGATCTCTGTTGCTTTGGGGAACTCTGCCAGTGTCTCTGTTTGTTTATGATGGTCACAAAATGCAGCCAGAGGCTAACAGACAACAATACTTTTTGTCTAAGCAGCATTTAAGGCCAAAGTAAACTTCTTCTGTCTTAGGAGAACAATGTCGACTGATTCTGGCATTGAGTGATTTTCACTGAATGGAGATCAAAAGAAGAAACACATGTGGTACAGTGTTTGATATCAAACTCCTGCATGAGTTGAATGTGATTTTTTTTCAAGTCCTACCTGACCACCGGCTCTGGAATGGCCTCCAGGTTAGCGGGAACCTGAACTCCCTTCTCCCACTCCTGTCTCCAGGGGTCAGACAGCACGTAGAAGTCGTCTGGGCCGAGCTGGGCCGAGTCCGGCAGCTTCATGGCCGTGATGAAGTCGGTACGAAATACCTGCACAGGCAGAAAACAGAGAGAGGGAGACAAACATTTTGGTTAAATAGTGAAAAAGAAAGACAGAGTCATTTTAGGGGTGGAATTTTGCTTCTGTGTGTCTTTTAGAGCAGCGGTCTCCAACCACCGGGCCATGGGTCATTTGATATTGGACACAGAATAAAAACTTTTTATTTTTACTTTACTCTCTCCACTGTCCTATATAATAAAGGCTATTTGTAAAAATGCTTATTTGTAGCCAGAAGTCAAGAATTCCAGCTCTAAGAACAGACTTTTCACACTGCTGGATCCACTGCATCGCTTCATTCTCAGACCTCCAGCGACATCAACATTCCCTCAGTCCTATCTGAGCCTCAGAGATCCTCGCAGGCTGCATGGGCTCAGACTGCTCATGATAAAGCCATCACTTACCAAAACAAACTGTCAGCCTCTCATATGATTCCACAGTTCGGCTTGACCATAAATCTGCTACGGCTTCAAAATTATGCATTTTTCGCATTTCTGCCGACTGCTGCTTGACACTAAACGCTGGTGGAACCTTGGGGCGGCCAACACAACATTAAGAACAGATGCGTGAAGGCAGTGAGACGCGTTTGTCGAGTAAAGTATTAATCCCTGATTCTGTAGTGTTGACCACATCCGTGTCTATGGCTTACTTAGGTAATCGGTCATTGGCTTTGTAGTCTTTTTAACGCTGTGGTGGATGATGGGGATTTTTCTGTGGTGGGTTTTCCTCAGAGAATCACACAGCTGGTGCTTCTCACTGTCATCATCATCACTGAATCTGATTCCATAAGTGGACAATTAATTATTATGATTAATCGATGAGCCATATCGGGACAATACGCAGTCTAATTCATGCTCAGTACAGCACCGCCTGAACAGAATTATATCGACAGTGTGTTACACTGATAAGGACTAATACAAAGGAAACTACAGCAGGGGTGTCAAACATGCGGCCTGCAGGCTAAAGGCGGCCCTCCAGAGGGTCCAATCCGGCCCATGGGACTACGTTGTAAAGAGTAAAAATTACAGAGAAGACATTAACTGCAGATTGTAAATTTGTAAAACTATAAATTTTAAATAATTTTTAGACCATGACAAGTTGTTTTGATCAAAAAGTAAAATATCACATTGCTCATAGTTCTGTTGTCATTTTGTGTCTCATTTTTGTAATATTTTGTTTCTTGTCTGACTTTTTCGTTTGTCTCATGTTTTTGTCATTTTGTTTCTGGTTTTTGTGTGTTTCCTCTTTGACTCGCTTTTTTTATCTTATTTTTGTCATTTTGTGTTTTGTTTTATTCGTTGTTCTGAGCATCGTTTTCGTCATTTTGTGTTTTTTTGCCTAGCTTTGTTTGTTTTTGTCGCTTTGTAACTTTTATGTCTAATTTTTTGTTTCTTTTGTTTTGTTTCATTTCGTTTGTCTCGCTTTTGTCATTTTGTGTCTCACTTTCATAATATTTTGTCTTGTTTTTGTTGTTTTTTGTTGGGTTTTTTTGTCAGATTTTTGGCCCTTTGATCACAAAGTACAATACTATATCGTTCAGTTCCAGATAACTCTGACTAAATATTGCATTCCTTTGTAGACACTCTGTGATCTGTAAGATGTGTAAATGATAAACTGGGGAGTAATGCTGTTGAAATTGAATTCATTTTTCTTAAAAAAAAAATCAGGTTGTTCATAATGTTTTGTAAAAAGACAATTCCTTAAATGTGAACATTTTTGCACTAAAACAGAGGGAAAATTTGGTGTTGTGCTTGTTTATAGGTTGCTATGCTGTGATTTGACTGATCCGGTCCACCTGAGATCAAATTGGGCTGAATGTGGCCCCTGAACTAAAATGAGTTTGACATCCCAGACTTACACAGAGCAATAAACTGACAGATACATTATGAGACACCACATGTGTAGTCGTTGCTTTAGAGAAAAATGTCTCGTTTCATTACAAACATGTTTTCACATCTTTTCCTTGCATCTCTTAGTCTGTGGTTCTCATTTACATCAAATGATTCCTCTTTTCCTCTCATCTTTTCAGTTCTTCCTCACATCTTGCACGGCAGGGACCGAGATGTACAGGAACAGATGCAAACAGAGGAATAAGATGACATTTAAGACAAATGAGAAGCACCTACCAGCACAGGAAGCGAGACGAAAGAGAAAGGAGGAAGTGGGGAACTGATAAGCCGAAGCGGTCATGGTAACAATTACAAATAAATTGTTGACATTAACCCTGTGAACTCTAAAACTTCCCTGTGGGTTTGAAAGACATGGTTTTAAAAAACAAAAACAAAAAAAACCCCCACCAAAATTACACCAGTTAATAAGGCAAGAGAGTATATAAACAGGAAGAACTGTCAGATTTTTAACTTTCCAAATGTTAAAAATCTTGATATTTAATTAAAATCACTTCCTTCTATATGTCTCATTTTAAGAAATTGCCCAAAATAAACTCTTTGTACCAACTGCAGGCAGCCAAAAAAAATATTCCTGAGCTTTTTCACTCAACCTTGAAGCCAAAAGCGATTCTGGTGCGATTTTTTGACTGGACTCGGTTGAACTGCAGGCGGTGCTTACATAGAGCTGACAGTAGACAAACATGGACAAAAATTGAAAATATGGGAGTGGGTGGATTCAAGCAAATGCAATCACTCTCACACAGGATGTGAACACACACATAAAATCTGAGCGTGCTCTAGCAGGACCTGAAGCAACGATATTATCAGTCATATTGTCAAGGACATCAGTCAAGAACACGCTCATAAACATACAAGAAAAAACAGGCAACACACAGGAGTGCCAAATCAAGCGTATGACTTCACTACGTTTTATCATTACTTTCTAAGCCTCTTTATCCCTGCTTTATTAGCTTGTCTCCTCCATCCGACTCCCTCACTCCCCCTCCGTCTCTCCATTAACCTCCTCGTCTTCCCTCCATCCATTCCTTCTTTCTCTCTCAGCCCCTTAATGTGTTTATTATCTGCTTTATTTTTGACCTAAGAGACAAAAAGAGGTTAAAAATAATATGATTGAAAGAGAGAGACAGTAGCCAGAAAGATGGAAAAGAGTGCGATGGAAAGAGCCTGACAAAGTTTCATTATTTATATTTAACAAATCACAGCATACATAACAATAAAAATACCAACCCTACTTCCTGGTTATTAACCATGCATTAAAAAATTTGTAATTTTACAGTTTTTATTCTTTCTAACAGATTTTTTCCACATTTTTCATCACAAAAGTTTACTATCTAATGTATAATAACCTATAAAGTAAAAAATAAGTAAATATGCAAGCTTTTTATTTAAAGTTACATTTAAAATCTTTTATTAGACTTGATATGGTGCAAAATTAACAGCAGATTCTTCCAATTTGAAACCAAATTACCAGTTTTACGAAAGTATTTTGACATTTTTTTTTTTTACAAGATTTTTTAGATAAAATTTCATAATAAAAGTCAAATAAAAGTGGCAGTTTTCTGCAGGATGTTATTTTTAATATGAAACATTCAACCATATTCATATCTACACATGTAAATATCTTTTCTCAATTTTCTATTTTTAAAAATTAAATTATTAAAATATTTAGAAAAAAATAAGAAAACAGGAAGTTAAAATTGGAAAATTGTATTTTTCTTTAATGCAATGGATATTTTATGTTATTTTAAAAGTGCTTGTTAAAGTGTGCAAACTACATCATGAAACTGAGGCACAGTCACTATTTTTTTTATTTTTTTAAATGAGAGAGACAACATTTATACAGCATTCGATTTAGAAAGCAGCTGCTTTTTGGAGGATTAGGTTTCCTCTTCTGTTTGGGTTAATGGTATCAAGACAGTTTGTTTCTTTAAGATCTTTGAGATAATATTGGGAAAATGTTGATGAATTGCTCTCATGCAGGAATCATACATCAATAATAACCTTATTTTACACATGATTCATGCTGATGAAGATGCAGAAATACCTTACTACCCACATTTTTAAATAGTTTACATATCCGTCTTCTATCTGCTCTGAATAAACACAGCCTGCAGTTCAGCCGAGTTCAGTCGATAAGTCACTGAATTTTCATCACATAGAGTATTTTCTTCATTTAAAATTTTTATTTTTGGCAAATTTTTAAATGAGACATGTACAACAAAGTCATTCTGATGAAATATCACATTTTTAAGGTTAAATTTGGTTAATTTTCAAAACATGGTTAAAGCTGGAGTTCAGTATCTGAAAATTCTTTGTGTTTTTTAGTTCCTGGCTCTTTTGAAAGAAAACCTGCCTTTTAAACCCACTGATGAGTTCTGACATTCAGAGAGTTAAAGCGCTACTTCACTTTGAGAGTTTTTCCCTTTTAACACAAATTACAAAGTACTGGATACTAAGTAAAGTCTAAAGCATTCTGGGCTGCAGCTAGTTGACCAATGACCAAAAGCATTAGACAAATAGCAAATTTTGGCTTGATGGTGACACATCTTGTCAAAATGATTACTCTTCATCCTGAGGCAGATATGATTTCACGGCGCTCCGTCCAGCAGTTGTCAAGACATTTCATACAAAACCAAAAATTCCAATCTAATGGAGGCACTGGAGCAAATGTCAGGGATCATAATGTCGTTAGGATTCATCGTCTGGGAATGTCTGCACATGATTTAGAATGAATCCAGTTTGTAGATGGCGAGATGTTGCGGGATATGAGAAGAGGGAAGATGGTGAGGAAGGAAGAGGAGAGGGGAGGAAGACAAATAGCCAAGCATGAGAGCAACATCAGAGTGAGAGAGAGAAAAAGCGGTGATATTAATTTAAGTGGAAAGAGAGATGAAAGACAAGGACGGACAAGGATGAGGGCGTGTGTCGTGGAGCAGTATATGAAAAAGCCATATGTAAAAAGCAGCATCCTTGCTTCTGCTGCTTGGCTGCCGCTACTGTCTGCTGCCCAGCACAAATAAATAATGCAATGGAGCAAGTGGATGTGTGTGTGCGTTTAACTGTGTGTATTTGTTCAACCTGTCCACGTGTGTGTGTGTGTGTGTGTGTGTGTGTGTGTGTGTGTGTGTGTGTGTGCGTGCCTCAGTTTTGCCTGTGCTGCTACAGTTCTTATTTTTTATTTTTTTTGCGTGCCTGTTCGACAGCGAGCCAAGGCCATGATGAATCTTGCCTTCCCCTTCAGCAATACAAGAGGAGGACAGATAGAGACGGAGGGCGATCCACTCCTTAATCTTTCTCTCTTTTTCATGTTTTTTTTTTTTTACTTCTTTCTCTCCTTCCACCTACATTATCTGGCTGTGTTTGCATCAGAAGTGGGGAGATCAGACTAGATAAAGGGGAAAGGATGAGAAAATGTGAGGAGAAAAATGGGATGAAAAGATTGGGAAGGGGTGGGAATAAGAATGGGTGAAACTGGGAGAGGCAAAAGAGATATAAGAAGTGAGGAGAGTGGTGGAAAAGGGAGAGGAAAGAGCAAGTAAAAAGGTGGAGAAGGAAAAAGGAGGGAAGCAGAGTAAATGAGAGGACGTCCGTATATCAGTTTTATTGCTGTGTGTTTGTACAGGAATGACTGCGGCTAATTAATGCCTAGGAAACACTATTACAAGCTCCTGCAGTTTTATGTCCTGCCTTGTTTCTCCCTCTCTCCTCTTCCTCTACGCCGCCGCCCACCCTTTTCATCTTTTTATTTTTTACTCTTTTCGTGACAGACAGCTGGGAGTCACCCAGCCTCCATGTGATGGATGACAAGCAGATAGATGGAAAAAGGAGCATTATAAAAAGAGAAGATGAGGCGGGCTCGGAAAGTCAGACAGGTAGAGGGCACGCGAGCCATTTTCCACGCTAGCGAGCAAATTTTACACAAAATATAAAATACAAATGAGGTGCTTTTCCCCCATCAGCTTCCTCAGAGCCGCAAAACAAATCCAGTGGAAAAATGGAAAAGCAGAGACCTTCAAGAGCTGATCAGATTTGAGTAACTTGTTTATCGTCTGCAGAGTCAGTTAATGTCGGCTGTATTTCATGCAAAGACCAAAACAAAGAAAACGCATTTTGGCTGCATCGTAGCTGAGCAGCTAATGAAGAGTTATGAAGCGGGTCGACAGAACAAATGTCATTTCTTTCTGGTTTTGCTGGACAGACACTGTTGTGCAATGAGCCCGGAGCAGCGATGGAAACTCTGTCGGTAATTACTCAAAAAGTGCATTTTCGTTCCCATTTATCACTTGATTTATTTGTTGCTGCAGAGATTTTCCACATCGATCAGCTATAATAACTTTGTTCTGAGGACATGTGATTGAATTTTTCCATTTCCACTCAGCTTTCCAAGTTTGATAAATCATGATTTGCAAATGAAAATATTGAGTGGATGCCCAACCCCGACAAAAGAAGGACTGATGCAGCAAAATTTCCAACAGACAGACAGAAAATCCCCTTTAGCGTGCAATTAATTCACGTCATCACCGTCACCCATCGAAACTCAGCTGCTAGTGGCCGTTTCAGTCGGTTGCTCATCAAATTTGTTTACACATTTCATTAATTTTTCTGCTGCAACAAGGTGAAAATACCTCATTATTTTTCTAAGAAAAAAAAACATTCAGGGTAGGTGAGCTCAAAGGCAGCAGTTCAATTCATTCGTCCTACAATTATCTGCACACCAGAGACACCACCAGCATCTGCACTTCTTTTCTGCACAGCTTCAGTGTGTCTGCAGAGCTGGATCAGTCAGTTTAGGAATCTTACAGCTCAGATGATAATTATCTCTCTAAAGCATGATTCAGAAGCAATCAATGCATGTAGTTTCTGTTCGTAGAGAGCCAATGCTGGGTCATTTTTCAGTAAGTCAAGTTAAACTTCTGTTCCATTATTAGATCAGTTTGCATCACAAGCAATCGATGACCTCTTACCAAAACTGAACAGATTACATACAGAAATTCTAATTCTACTTTACTGTCATTGCATACAGAACTGGGCGATAAAACGATAGCGATATGTACCGGAAACACACACATACATATATATAGATATTATTGTAACTAAATAAGTGCAAATTTCACATTTCAGTGTTGATTGACTGTTATTCATGACATGAAGCCAATCAGATCAGAAGAGAAAACGGTTGCATTAGAGTCAGAGTAGCACATGTAATTTATTCTATCCATTACCAAACATAATGATGCTGATAATCAGAAAATTGACCAGACCAATAATCATCCTCTTTTAAACAATGCCATCGACTAAGCAAAATTCCCCACATATGGCAAAAAACAGCAACGCAGCAACCATCTTGATAAATTTTTCAGCTGTATACATGTACACACTGCACCATACAGTGACATAAAACCAGCCAGAGTCCAACACAAGTCACCAGTCACACAACTTTACACACACACGTAAGCACACACACTTTCCACCCGCCTGTCAGTCAGTAGGTCAGTATGCTGTGCTGAGTTATGGACTGCAAGCATGCAGGGTCTCATTAAGTCCAATCTGGATCTAAACTGATGACATGAGCAGGGCTATGAAGTGTGTGTGTGTGTGTAGGTGTGTGTGTGTGTGTGTGTGTGTGTGTGTGTGTGTGTGTGTGTGTAGGTGTGTGTGTGTGTGTGTGTGTGCGTGTGTGTGTGTGTGTGCATGCTGGTGGGGGTTTTGACAACCCGACAGGCACTAATAATCACTCTGAAAAACACCCGTGCACGGCAGAGAACTGTCTTTAAGAAGTCCTGACTGAAGACTGTTTATGGATCTATCAGTGGAAGCAGAGAAACATTTGTCAAGAAACACACCTACTCATGTATATCGCCGCGGTGCAAACATGTTTTCTCTTCTGTCCACGGCTCTATGAATAAAATTTAACACTAAGAAGGTCCTGGACAACGCTGATAATGGTAATAATGGTGTGACAGCGAAAATAACTGCATCGAAGTAATTACTATTTACACATATCTTTCCGGCTGCACAGTGGTGTAGTGGTTAGCACTTTCGCCTTGCAGCGAGAAGATCCCTGGTTCGCGTCCCGGCTTTCCCGGGATCTTCCTGCATGGAGATTGCATGTTCTCCCTGTGCATGCGTGGGTTTTCTCCGGGTACTCCGGCTTCCTCCCACAGTCCAAAAATATGCTGAGGTTAATTGATCATTCTAAATTGCCCGTAGGTGTGAATGTGAGAGTGATTGTTTGTCTCTGTATGTAGCCCTGTGACAGACTGGTGACCTGTCCAGGGTGTCCCCTGCCTTCACCTGAGTCAGCTGGGATAGACTCCAGCCCCCCCGCGACCCTAATGAGGATTAAGCGGTGTATAGATAATGGATGGATGGATGGATGGACATATCTTTCCAAACTAGAGCTGAAATGATCCCTCAACAAACTCAAGAAACTGAAAAATCAGAGCCCAAATGAAACCTAAAATTTCAATATCAATATTGGCATATCGGTTATTATTATTTAAATATATACATACATGTTAGATTAATATTTAGAAGGAAAAATGCTGGGATCAAAGATGCACCATGAAGACACCACTTTGCTCCAAACCATCATCTGCTCTGCTACATGTGCTGCACACAGTACCAATAGTATTGTAGACAGCAAACACACTATGTGACCACCATTTCTAAAATACCTCTATTAAGCATGTTTTTCTCCATTATGTACTATAAAGTTTTAATATCACTACATATTGGAGAACATAAGTGCAGATACATATATACTATATCATTTTGACCGATGATATCAATCATCCAATATGTCGATTATGCTCTACAAAAGAACAGAAACGTAAACTGTTTACATCAAAGCTTTAGTCTAACTGTAGGACAACCAGCTTTACTGTAGTTGGCGTGGAATGCAAAAATGGAAAAAGCAGGGGGAAAAGCGAGAAGCAAGACAGTAAAGCCAGAGAGTCTAAATTTTGGGATTATTTCATGCTAAAAAGAATAAACATAATAGATAATAGACAAAAATAAACCTAGCCAGCCTTCAACATCAACACAATGTTAATGTTTTGGCATTATAGTCACATGCAAAAGGTAAAAGATGCATTTAAATAATATACAGAGAGACACAGGGTGATATTCATAATACCAGAATTACTGGTCCATTTTCAAAGACTTATTTATTTTCTCTTTTGTATATTATTGCTCTTGAATAAAACATTTCATTTCTGATGAATTGATGGAGTAACCAGTAACATACAGCACATTTCTACACAAGTGCTTTCTAATAAAACACCAGTCCATAGTAGATAATAAAATATGCTTCATGAGAATTGGAGATCAACAAAATGTAAAAGTCAAACATTATTTCTTCTGCCTCCACCACCGTTCGTAACTACTGATGCTATTTCTACAAGTAGAGACACTGCTACTGTTACTATTACTCTACCTGCCGCAAAACTAATACTCTACTGGCAGTACTACTACAACACAGGTATTTTTACACTGCATTATTGAGTCAGACAGGAAAAAATAGGTGCAAGCATAGGTATTCCACCAGACATTCTGAGAGTGGACTGGGGATTGAAACCTGCAATCTTTCAGGAACAACCGTCACCTTGTTCTGTAAACTATGAGCTTCTGCCAGCTCTGATTCAGCTTGTTTGTATGCCGTATGAGGCAGTCCGCCTGTCTGTCTTACTTTGTGGACTGACTTGTATCTCTGACCATCTGCAGAGCAGCGATAGATTAGCACTGTCTGCTTCCTCCTGAGCTGAGCAGAACAGAAACCACAGAGGATGGCTGTTGAAAGCTGACATTTCAAACCAGGAAACACACACACACACACACACACACACACACACACACACACACACACACACACACACACACACACACACACACACACACACACACACACACACACACACACACACACATTTATCCAGGCAGATAGGGATCCTCACAAACATGCTCACATTTAAGCAGAAACTCACATAAACACAGACACGAATACACACAAGAACTAACAAGACTAAACACTCCCACACAGGTGAAGAAACGCACAAACACAGCCGCACACATGGACGCACACATGGTCATACACAAACGCACTCCAACACTGCAGCACACACTCTCACACAGGTGCACATCCAGCCCACACCCACACAATAGACCTCGTTATTATGGTGTTGCTCAGCCCGTTTCCTTGAAGCGCAGTGACAAAGTGCTTTAAGTGCCGTTAAAGGCCGGCTGACACAACGCGCCATCGTTTGACTCGCTGGTTATCTCGAAAAACAATCAGCCTTGTTCATGTGTGACTTTGAAAAGGGATGAGAGCACTGATAGAAGGAGAAATGAGGATGCTATGCCCTTCACTCCTCATCCTGCTGTTATTAATAGACTGCTAAACTCTGGCAGGGCCTCCTTTACTGCCAGTGTTGGTACTATGGGTGGCGTGAGAGTTATCAGCATCCCATAAGGTGCAAAAGACACACGAGTGAGTCAATCTGACCGACAACTAAATCAAACAACATGTATCTATGATGATGTAGCTTTAGCTGTGTGTTTACTGCTAAACTCATGGTTCAACAGAGGGCTGCAGGATATTGGAAAAAACTAACATTGTGATATTTTGTTTGTCTGGGATGTGAAGAAATACTGGCATTTTATGAAATTACTTGAATAACACTATTGAAAGAAGAAATAATCATTCTAGACAGAATGAGGTGATTTTGTAGGTATAGAAAATAGAACAAGATAGCAAAATGTATAGAAAAGAACACCTGTTTATGAATAAATAGCCAAAATATTTTTATACAAGGGGCTACAGCTGCACAATTACGGCCAAAAAGAAAATCCCAATGACTTTTCCCAATACTGAGATCACAATCAGCCTACCTATAACAATTAATCACTGATTTTAAAGACAACATATTTCTAGTGCACTTTCACATTTAAATAAACAGAACACTGCTTTCACTTGTGCTGTGCTCCATTCAAATCTGCATTTAGATAAGACTTGAAATAAGGATCTGCTTCATTTGAATTCAGAGCATCTCCTAGAGGCAAAATATAAATAAAACTGTACCTAATATGCCTCACTTGTCACACATCTGCTAGTCAATAGACACTACAATTAACTGGTGTTCCCTAAACGCCTCACATACAGGCTATAATAGAAGCTAGCAAGGCAGCTGCGCAGAGAAGCTTCTATTCTCCACTCGGCTTCAGGTGCGTGACCAAAAATTACTTTGAAAAGAGTGAAAGAAGAAGTTCTAATGACAGATTTACAGAAGTCGAAACCAAGTGATTTTCCCCTCACTATTTTATGTGTCAATATCACAGTCCATCATGTTCATGTTACTGTGAGAAGCCAAAATCCTGATCATGCTCAATATTTCTTTAATTGTGGAGCCCTGCAACTGACAGGTTTCTTCTTTTTTTGCATCCCAATCTTCATTTTCAGCGTTCCTGACCTCTACCCCGCTCATTCTGCTGTTGTATTTTGTATGTAGCTGCAACAAATGTTGTATCATGATGTGTTTAAGTTAATTTTCTTTCCTTTGCATGATGCTTCCTGTGATTTGACTCGCCTATGTGGAATATTTGACAGTGAAACCATATATTCTGCAGCTCTAATTCCAAAGGAGAGTTAATTTACTATCAAACTACGTGACTACAGATCTAAACTGAATTGAAATAATTAGTTTCAAGTTAAAATCCACCAGTATTTTCATTCCATTTCCACTCCAAGACTTTGGCTCGCATTTGTAGGGCAACACATGACAAACGGTTGATCCTTTTATAAACAATTATCTTGAAAGGCTTCACAAGATTTGGGTTCTTGCTAACTGCTTCAACACAACATTTTAGTAAACATTTTTAAAATACAATTTACGGCACATAAAAATTCATGAAACAAGCAACAAACATCAAAATAACTATATTTTAAACCTTGTTAAGTACGCATTCATGCATCCTTAAATTCCTTCAGAACCTCAAATATAAGCTTGTTTTCCTTCTGAATGGAGCAACAGAGTACAGTTAGTCATTTTTATTAATTACTTCCCTTAAATGCAATCTTTATCTGCAAATCTGCACATAGACGGAGGGACGCCACGAACAAAACACTATGAAGTGATGCCATGATTTTAAGAAAGTTTGACCAAATGAATGACTGCTGTAATAAAACAGAGAACACAAAATACATTTTTTAAGATCGTTGTGTTGAATGATGGATAAAACAGAGTCGAAGCTTGGAATTATTTTTGATTTACGACTTTTTCTAGCATTTAAAGGACATGGGGATGAAGCTGAACTGTGAAGCAAAACATTGTGGGAGTTTGTGGTGAACAAGGTCAATAATAATCCGTCTGTACTCTCAACAAGTAGTACAGAAGCATTGTTGGCGTGAGTCAGACCTCATACCTGAGCTTCAGATGGGTTAAAGCAGAAATATGAAAGGACATATAAGCTACTAAACTTCTGATGTAGCAGACTGAAAGGGGGAACAAGACAACAGAGAAGAAAATCTGAGGGAAAAGAGGCATCAAACGGAGAGAGCGGGATGAAAGCAGCCATAGAGAGCGAAAAAAAAGTACAATTGAAAGAAAGCAGGCAAGAAAGGAAATTTTAAAGAGGAGAGGAGGGAGAAAAGAAATGTTTCTTCCTCCTCTGGGCATCATGGCTACCTGGCTCTCCACAGTGCGTCATGGCAGATGTCGACTCACAGAGAGAGGAGGATAATTTTAGCAGCCACATCACAGCACGGCCTCTAATGATTGGTCGGAAGGGCCACAGGACTCAGGAAAGAAGCGTGTGTTTGTGTGTCTGTCTGTGTGCGTCTGAGTGTTGAGTGGGTGATTATGAGTGAGAAAAAGACAGAGAAGGAGAGGAAGGGGATGATGGGAGGGAGAGAGAGGAGAGCTGGTGTGTGATCGGTGCATTAGTGCAGTGACTCAGTGATTTCAGCAAACACAATATCCGACATGCACCAAGACGGCTCTCAATGCCAACAGTGTGCAGTCAGTTCAACAATTTATACCTTCCTGCTCTTGCTGTGTATGTAGAGGGTTGTTGCATTCACCTGCAGACATTCTGACTCGTCACAGTGTAGAGAGAACAGGTGGAAATGATGTTCCATTCAGCATCCCAGTATCAGCCATGACAGGGGAGCAGAGAGCACAAAGCAGCATCTCACTCAAGAAGAATTCAGGCATCAAAGCCGGAGTAGGCAGTATTTCTTTAGGCATCACTGGGCAAAAAATTCCACACTAACCTTTCGGTACTTTGTTATTCAAGTGGTCTGAGAGGAAACTAGAATTCAAGGCCTCCTCTCGACTCCGTTTTCAGGGCTTACAATATCAAATCTATCATGGGAGGTTTTAGCCAATCACAGGTCTTTTCAATAAGAATAGGTGACGGAAAGAGGAGGATATAACGTCGCAATGGCTCAGATGGAGGACTTTCACTTAAAGGAGTGAAGTTTGAATCACAGGTGAAGCCACAAATGAATGCTGAGTGTTGTTTCGTTTATCTTTGTGCATTTAAAGGGAGATCTGGTTGGAGGAGCTTCGAACAGAGAGGGAAGGAAGAGAAGGGATAGTTTCAAATTCAGTTTCATCTTTTCCACATTTTTGCACAGTAAATAAAATGATTGTTGACTCAACTTGACTCAGTTCCATTAAGTTATGTTAGCATGAATTAGCAACTTTAGCAGACTTAAATAACTTGCGTTGGAGTTCCGTTCCTACGGATCAACGCAAGTTGATTTCGCCGTAAGTCCGAACTTCGGCGAAAATGTAAACAAAGCCGTTACTTGCATCACGATATCGATCAGTTCTTTGGAAAAGTCATGAAAACCAATGACTTTCATGCATGAGTCATTTTACAAGAAGATAACAGAATATGATGCACTGTTTTTACAACTTCAGCATTTTATTCTATCTAATTTCACTTCCATGGAGATGGCTAAAGGAACCAGTTCTGACGAACAATGAAACATCGTAGGTTGAGGACGTCGTACACCAAGAACCCCATGTAGCTATTACAACTTGATATTTGTTGGATCAGCCTCCTATGTCAAATAATTTGGAGTAAAAGCAGATTACTCAGGTGAATTGAAAAAGATTGAGCTTCTTCCACATTTGCTGAACATGAAATATTGCATTTTTTTTTTACTTAGACTAATTTATTCTGATATTCCAATCCAAAATTCCAATTTAATCTTTTACTATTTTACTTGCAGAAATAGTTTTTGATGAGTTGGGTTGACAAAACAAACTTAATATTGTGTGTAATTTAAACTCAAATGTCTGCGCTAGTTGGAAAACTAAATTCAAGTTGAAGTAACTGGACGAAATTGCCGAGAAATCGAAATTTCTCTTCACACCGATTCATCATTTCCCCTACGTACTTAACAGTGGAGAAATTTAAATATCCCAACTTATAAACTTGTGTTCATATTAAAGAAATTAAATACTGTTGGAACAACTTAATTTTCATGAGTAAACAATGTAAAAACGTGTTTATACCATCATTTATTAGGTAAGCGATAATTAACAATACTTTTGATTAGTTTACTATCAAAGCTGTTTCCCTGCATTATTCCCCACATTATTTTTCTGAGTATATGTCCTTCATATTTCTTTTCTACTGTAGCAGTAATGTTTTCCAATGTTTTTCTTTTTTTCAGAGGGCCTGTGAAATATGGATGCCTCTCTCACATTTATCTCACCGAGCTGGACAGAGAGGGACGACAGATATGGGGAAAGATAAATCTGACAGTCGACAAGGTGGTCTGAGAAAAGAAAACACAGAAACTACAGACAGAGAAGGAAGGAAGGTGCATTTAGAATGAGATAGGAGATCTAAAAGATAAAACACAGTGAGAAACTCTCTCTTATCAGCAAATAAACTGCCCAAAAATACAATCACGGCTGCATTTTCATACGGTCCAGATGACCTTACAGTAAATAGAAATGATATTTTTTACAATATGCTACTATGTCTTTATATATTACTACCATCATTCAACCTTTAACCAGTTACGCATCTAAATTTGGTGTTTAAAATCCTCTAAAAATGCTGCACAAAGTCCTCTGTGAAGTCAGGTAAATTAACTCAAACATCATCCCTCAGCTCGTTTTGTTGTTTGAGGCAACAAAAAAAAAAACATTCCAAGATTCTCATTTTCTCATTTTTTAAAAAATCTACAAGAGAGGTCTGTCTGACTGAACATAACTTACTCAAATTCAAGGTTTCTCAGATACACTGAGCGTTTTTCAAAACTTCATTCATAAGACACAGTTTATTGACATGCAGGCTCCACATGTGCACAGTGAAATGAACAAAGAACAGGAGGAAAGAACTACAAACAAAGATTTGGTTGCGAAAAGAAACGCAAAGTTGTATGAAAATATTTCAGCTACGGAAAGGATGCTGAACAAAAACAGGTTCTGTGTCACTGCACAAAGCAACATTACTAATTAGTTTGACAATTTCAACCAGCAACACAACCTTTAAATTGCAAGTGCAAAGTCAGATGTGAATCCCATCCGAAGGAAAAAAAAAATATATATATATGTACGGGGGTCCGTTATTTACGTCAGAGTTCCGTTCCTACAGATTGAGGTAAGTCGATTTTCGCTGTAAGTTGGAAAACAAAGCCCTTACTTGCATCACGATATTAATCAGTTCTTCATAAAAGTCATGAATACCAACGACTTTCATACATGTTTGAGTCATTTTACAAGAAGATAACAGAATACGTTGCACTGAATTTACAACTTCTTTGTCGGTGTTTTGTCCTGTTCTGAGCGATTTATTAAATCTTCCATGGTGTGTTGCCCTTAAGACACAATTATCAATTACTTTTATTTTGAAAAAGTCTTTATTTTGAAGTTGTCTGTTGACAATCTTCACTTCCTGTTCATTATTCTGATGTTTAGCTTTACAGACTTAAGTGCTTTTCTAGATGCACGGCTCTCTACTTTGTGAACGCCACAGAGGCCATTTTGTAAGAAATTAATTTCATTTTTGGACTTAATGGTTAAGATAAAAGGATTTATTTACATGCATTTATGTTGTTTTATTCTGTTTCTGTTGCAGTTTTTACTCTGTAATGTGTATCAAGAGCCACAGTAAAGAAGTCAAGTTTGCTACGACCCACGATTCATTTTGCAAACACGAGTTTCACTATTTGGACAGCTGCAGTTTTTACGTTGCAGTGAAGACACACATGGAGGCAGCTTTCCTTTTCTTTGAAGCATCAGAAGAGTCTGACTTACGCTTGGGAGCCATAATGAAGGGCAAAAAGTTAGTGAATGTAGCACAATCCAAGGTGCCGTACAATCAGAGGATGTAAACAAAGTCGTCTTAGTTCCACATAATCAGTTCCGACATAACGACGAAACGCTGTAGGTCGAGGACGTCGTAAACCGAGGACCCCCGTATATATATTTTGGATACATCTGCCAGTGTTAAGCCATATGAGAAAGGATTCGGAGAAAGTTTTTTTAATTTATTTTCCATTTTCAATGCAGATACACTCCCTTACAAAATCACTTTAATCATTCCAGGATGATTCATTCTTTTCAAATAGAGATATTCAGATATTTTTTCATGTCGTACTAGATGTGCTTTTTTTTTATTATCATGCAGCCTTAATACTTACTATCATCTCTTGAATTTTTCTGTCTTTGCATTTCAGAATACAGGAACCACCACTTGTTGAATGCAAACTGGAACGTTTGTGCATCCAAAAGTGCACAGAATCAGACTGTGTCATCCAGAACATGCAGTCAAAGTAAACATTATGCACACAGGGCATTAATGATATCACATTATATTTGCAGCACATTTTCACACCACAACTGGTTATATCCTGTATCTGCTCTTTGATAACCCACCTGTGATTTTTACAACTGAGCCCAGAGGTGCCATTCAAAAAAAAAATAACACTTTCTCACTCCGTCTCCATTTAACGGCTACAGACACAGTTCAGATGGCAGCTTGTTTCTTTGTGCGAGCGCTGCAGAGCAAAGCGCCATGCAGGGCACAGAGAGCCCGGGCCTGAAGAAGCCTTTCAGAGCTGCAGCACAACACTCCGGCTTCAGGACGGATGAGACGGAGGAAAGAGGCGTAAAAAAGCAACAGCGAAGGGAGTCACCGTTATTATGTATGAATGAATGAATGAATGAATGAATGGTTTTATTTCGGTTACAAAATTATAGTACAAAAACTTCATTTTATGCATTCAAAAAATATATCATACATTCTTGCAAGAAGAATTATGCAGAAAACATCTCTCGCTGACATGAATCACTCGCATCAACAGCCTTTACCGGCTTGACACTTTTCAAATAGCACATAAAGGACTCGATAGGAACGTGAAAAGGATTTCCTCTTGCTCTTTCTGCCATCCTCTCTCCACCTCTCAGATCTGAAATGTCACATCTGTAGCTATTAGCCTAGCTTCGAAGTGCTGAGCTCTGAAAAGACACTCAGCCTACAATTTATGCCCCTCATTAGCGCGAGACGAGACAGAGAACAAGTCCTTTTGAGATTTCTCCGAACGCCGGCTCCTCATCACAAGCCCGTGGCCTGAATGATGCGTGGAGCGACGGCACTCCTCCTCCCCCCTCCACACCAAGGGCAGGCTGATTGCCAAGGCTTCACTCAAAGGTCACGCAATTAAGCTTTGTTCCCGCTTCAATAAGGCTTTGACTGACTGACTGTGCGCCTCCGTTTGAACAGATGTGATTTTTGGCCTCGAGCAATCTAAAATTCTGCCCTCAGTTCATGTTCACAATCATGCATTCAAAGAAATGAGTCAGAGACAGAAGAATCCCGAAGAAAAACTAAAAGCCAGAAATTATCATCTGCGCAGCTTGTCTACAAAATTAAAATTTTAATATCCCATTCAGCACCACAGCAGCTCAGAGGTTAAATAAGTCGGATTTGGAGCCAGAAGCTTCTTGGATTTAGTCTGTTTAGGGAACAGCTCATCCTCACTTTCCTTGGGCAAAACATTTAACCTCCAAACTGCTTCACTGGAGCCACTAAATGACCATATGTCAAAGAAAGTAACTGTACTGAGCAGCTTGTGTGTGCAAAATCATGTCACGGCAAGAGAATGAAGCAAATATTAGTGCAGTTTCATCAATTCTAAAAGTTTTGACAGGTATAAGAGGAAAAAAAATACCTGCAATCTACTTTTACATAATTAAAATGTAGGGTTCTGAAACAGCAACCAGCCTGAGTAAGTGATGCAGCGGATCTGCTCAGTGAAGGTTGTGCTTTTACTCTGCAGCTCCCAGGTGTGAAAGTGTGTAAAATCATGAATATGAAGCGAGAGAGTGAACATGCTCAGAAAAAAAAACTTCCCCCAATAAATAAAGGTTAAAAAACTGGGTCACTGACAAGAAAGAGTGACGGAGACTTAAGCGGCAGAAGCAATAAGCTAATTTCCCCCCGCAGAGTCCGATGCAAATATCATTCTTCGTATGGCGGCTCAGGCAGACGATCTGGTGAAATGGCAAAGCAGAGCTGGGGGGAGACGTGACCTAGTTTTGGAGATGTGTGGCTGAAAACAACCAAAACAACTACATGATTAATGCCGCTTCGCGTGTCGGCATCAGTTGCAACTTGAGTCGCTTGTCATGCTTTTGAGCGGCAGAATTTACTAACAGGGAACAACAGAGTTGATTAAATGAAAGTCGATCCGTGGCGGTGGATTTACCTCGAGTTCAGCCGTCGAAAACAAAACATCAAGAAAAAGAGCGAAGACAGAAGACCCGAAGTCTAAGTACCATTTGATAGATCTGTTTTATCCCACACTGAGTGCTAAACGGGTGGTATCTGCCACACAGAACGACATCTTTCTGTGATGGCAGCTGCCTCGGAGGCTTTTATTTGCTCCGTCTGCTACTCTGCTTCGGTCTCCAGACACTTCTCACCTCCAACAGATCCTTGAATGTCTGAGGAACCTTCCTGACCTGAGATCCTTCACCAATCCTCCAGATGCTCACAATCTTTTCCACCGATTCTGTTCCCCACTCAGATCATCGATGTTGTAATTGTTAGCTGAAGTGCGTCCATCCTGGTCTGTTTCCCACCTGTACCTGTCTTTAATCTATCTGCTCCGAACTTACTGTAAATCATTTTATTACACAGAAAAAAATTAATACCATATGGAAAATAAAATTTTTATGAAAAGTATGTATTACAAATTGTAGTCTATTGAATATATTTCATTTTTAAAAACTCAATAATGAATCAAATAAAAATAAAAATAATAACATAAATAATAATAATCTAAAATTTCTGTCTCCCATGATTTGCATTTTGTTCTTTTAAAAAGTATAAACCAATTCTGTTTAACATAAGGAAAATTTAATTTTTATGAAAAAATGACAAATTGTAGTACACTGAATATATTTTATTTTTAAAAATTCAATAATAATAAAATAAAAATGATAAGTAAATAATATAAATAATTTTTAAAAATTTTCCTGTAATTTGCATTTTCCTCTTTTAAAAAGCATAAACCAACTAAGTTTAACGTAAGGAAAATTAATTTTTTTATGAAAAGTATGTATGACAAACTCTAGTCCACTGAAAATATATTTTTTAATTCAATAATCGTAAAATAATAAATCATTTTTTTAAGAGTAAATAATAATTTTTAAAAATTATATTTCTCCCATTTTCTTCTTTTAAAAAGTATAAACCAACCCTGTTCAACATAAGTAAAATTTAATTTTTAGAAAAAGTATGTATAAAAAATTTGAAAATAATACAATCATAAATAAAATAAAAATGATAAATAAATTATATATATAGTCAAAATAATAATAATTCATGTCTCCCATAATGTGCATTTTTTATTTTAAAAAGTATAAACCAACTCTGTTTAGATTTTTAAGGCAAGTTAAATTTTTATGGAACATATATGTAAAATTGTAGCCGATTAAACATATTTTCTTCAATAAAAATAAAAGAACAAATAAAATACAACGAATAAATAAAAAAATATAAATATTTGTAAAATATATTTTTTAACAGTTAAAAATGGCTCGCAACTTTTTGGCTCCAAAAAAGCACCACATTTTGTCATTTCTACATTAATTTTGTAAAACTAGTACACTACTGATTAGAAATTGGCTGCATTTTTACTGTAATTTAATGCTTTATAGAGCGTTCATTCATCTTTTTCATCTCCCTTCTGCCTCAGTATCTGTATTTTTGTCCTCATTGCCTCATGCACAGCTTCACGTTTTATATACTTCTTGTGACTTCTCTGAATTACTCTCGAGGCACCAAACTCCACCCATCTGCTGCTGTGCGCCGGCCAAGATAAATGCTACGACTTGCGAGAAAGAGTGGGTCTGCAGAGTCTTATAATAACACATCCACTTCTTAACCGGCCTCATATTAACGCCCACTCGATTGCTAAGAGGCTTCTGAGACACTTTAAGTAACAACCGCACATCAAACAATCTATTTTTAAAAAGGGAAACATCCACTGTCTGAAACTCTTGCAGGAATCCATCTTCAAGCTGTGATGTTCGCTGTGTTCCAGGACTTATTTTATCTTCACTCTGCTTCCATTCCACTTAGTGACTCACTGCACTTGCAACACTCCGAAAATGAGCGTGAACGTCTTCTATTTAATGGGACAGATTTTCTTCAAGTTGAGAAAAATGAGAGACACAACATGCTGGATGCATGCTGGTGCTTTTAAGGTTTTTCTTTTCCCTCTGTGTTATTATTGAATGTCAGCGCGGCATGAGGGGTCTACAAGGAAGCTTTCTCTCTTTGATTCTGAGCGACTGACATCAAAACCTGACATTTAACTTCCATGATCTGATTGCTGAGTTTCTGCTAAACAGTCCGTGTCTGTGAGAATGAGAAAAGCGACATGAAATGAATTGTAGTTTTTATCTGACAACGACTGGCTGGTCTGTTTTGGACTTTCAGGAGGTCCTCGGTTTACGACATCCTCGGTGTATGACATCCTCAACCTACGGCGTTTCGTTGTGGTTATGTGGAACTAGTTTGCGAGCAGAGTGGACAAACAGTCGTCACACGGCGCTATAAGACGACTGTTTCCATTCTCTGGTTGTACTCCACCTTGGATTGTGCTACATTCACTAACTTTTTGTCCTTCATTATGGCTCCCAAACATAAGTCAGACTCTTGTGATGCTTGAAGAAAAGGAAAGCCGTCTCCATGGAAGTGAAATTAGATGTAATACAACGTTCGGAACAGGGCGAAACACCAAAGAACATGGGTCCAGTTGTAAAAACAGGTCAACATATTGTAGCGACCCTCTGTGATGAATGAGTGAGACTTTATCTGGTTCTCTGCTGGTTTATTGAACCTTCACACAGGATACTGTGGACCGTAGCCAACGCCAGAATAACTAGAAAAACCCCATAACTTAGCTCCAGAATTAGCCGCCGTTCCCAGCTCTCTCTACTGCTGACTCTCAGCCAATCAGAGGTGAGCTAACTAAATATGGCACGTTCACTGACATTAGGTAAATCTGGAACTGAACAATAAACATTGAAACATCAACAACAATATCAGTCTGTTAGAATATTCTGTTATCTTCTTGTAAAATGATTCATACATGCATGAAAGTCATTGGTATTCATGATTTTTATGAAAAACTGATCAATATCTTGATGCACATAACAGCTTTGTTTACATTTTCGCCAGAGTTCTGACTTACACCAAAAATCGACTTACGTAGATCCGTAGGAACGGAACTCTGATGTAAGTTGAGAACCCCCTGGATTGAGTACTGCTGTTCAGATTAGTTGCATGCAAATTACAGATTTAGGAGTTGTATAAATATTGTGTTCAAATGGGTTCAGTCACTGGACACTTAAAAAACACTGCATTTTTCATCTTCAGTCATATCCATGACATATTTTTATGCCAATTTTGAAGTATTATGAAAGAAAAAGTGATTGAAAACGACAACATTTCTTAAAAGTTCCCCAATTTCGGCAAGTTTTTTTGCAGCTTGAGATGGTTTTTGACTCTATTGAAGAAGAGTTATTGCATTTCAAAGGTGACGGAAGCACCTTTTTCCACATTTTTTGTCAGCTTTCCTTCCATATTGCATGAAAGATGTCCAATGCAAGTTTACAGGAAAGACGGATTACAAGATTTCTTCACATTTTCTCCCAAAGTTTTGCTCGTTTCTCCTTCCTCTTTAGGTTTTTTAGCAGCTAGTGAACAACTGCAGTGTGTTCCAATATTCATACTACCAGTATATAGTATGTCAAATGCAGCTTGACACAAAACAGCACATCTGGTTGCATTTTTCTGGCCAGTCTGACACACAATCTTCTCTGCAGTTACGTCACGGTCGAGTACATCTGAGTACAAACAAGCTTGAATTGCCAAGCAGACAGATAATCAGTGCATTTTGCAGCACAAACGGATAAAGGCTTAATTTTATGACCGAGTGGTATGTACCAATCGTATGCAAGCTGCAAAAAACAATATGGTTTTGTAAGGGCAGCTGCAGCACGCATTTAAAGAAAACTTGTTTCTGGCTTCTTCTACTCTGTTTATTACAGTGGCATGTCATTTATACTGCCACCTTCAGCCAACAACACATATATTAGTGCACTGACGCCAAAGCAGGTAATGGAAACAAGTCTATTTTGCTTTTTCTGTTTCTGCTTTTCACAATGTTTCAAAAGTTTTTGCTTCAAATTCACTTGGTAATTACATGGAAACACAGCTAGTGTTTTCTAAGCTATAAACCAGGGGTGGCAAACATGCGGCCCGCAGGCCAAAACTGGCCTTCCAGAGGGTCCAATCCGGTCCTCAAAGTGTAAAAATTCCAGAGAAGACATTAACTGCAAATTGTAAATTAGTAAAACTATAAATTTAAAATCATTTCTAGACCATGACAAGTTCTTTTGATCATAAAGTAAAATACTAGATTGTTCACTGCTCATCTACTTGTCATTTCGTGTCTCATTTTTGTAGTATTTTGTCTTTTTTTTTGTTGTGTTTTGCCTGGCTTTTGTCGTTTGTCTCATGTTTTGGTCGTTTTGTGTTTCCTTTTTGTCTCACCTGTGTTTTTTGTCTTATTTTTGTCACTTTGTGTTTTGCTTTATTCATTCTTTTGTGTAGCATTTTTGTCATTTTGCGGGTTTTTTTGTCTTGCTTGTGTTGTCTATTTTTTGGTTGTTTTGTTTCTCGCTTTTGTCATTTCTTGTCTCGTTTTTGTTGCTTTGTAACTTTTTTGTCCAATTTTTTTGTCTCTGTTTCGTTTTGTCGTTTGTCTCATATTTTGTTTTGTCTCATTTTTATAATATTTTATCTTGTTTTTGTTGCTTTTTGTCTTGTTTTTTGTCTGACTTTTGTCGTTTGTCTGATGTTTTTGTTGCTTTGTTTTTCATTTTGCATTTTTTTTCTCCGTTATTTAGAGGTTTTTATGTTATAATTTTACTGGTCCGACCCTCTTGAGATCAGGGGCTGGATGATTTTGACACCCCTGCTATAAACCCATCAATCAACTTCATGCATTTTACACTTTTAACTACAGTTACAGCATATTGAGTATATCTAAAACACAAATGACCTACAAGAGTACTGCTCCTGAACGCCTCCATAGACACAGATGAAGCAGCGCAGCAGGAATGAATCAACATCGAGTCATAAAATCCTGACAAATCTTTTACATTTTTGATTTTTGCTGTGTAAACATTTCTACAAACTTGAGTATTTCCTTGCAGCCTCGTTGCTCTCTGCAGATTTTTTCCACCCCACCAGGTACTGCTTTGATGTTCTGCCATGAAACCATCACACACGACTGAAAGTAGAAATATGGGCCACTTTAGCCATGAAAGCCAAACACCGATACACACAAACCGGTGATGGCCAATGAAAAATGACACATGCACAAGACAAATGATACATGCAGAAACCAAACTAACGCTCGTAGCTGTACAAATATTAGCTTCACTCCCCAGACAAAATACACACCATCTGATTATTGTTTGTATTTTCCCAAGAAGTTTTCTGGCCAGCGCTGTTGGTTTATGTGTCAACCACAAACATTAGCACTCTAAAGTAAATAAAAAAATCGTATTTCATGAACCACATATGAAATAACTCAATTTCTAACACACATGGAGCTCAGCAAAGTTTAATTAAATCCAAAAAAACTGAATGAAGTGTATTGTGAGAAAAAACTGATTACTTAGACATCTCATTTAATCATTTTCGACCATTAGAGAATTAGACGTAAGCAACAAGAATTAATAGTCAAGAAATGGACCTAATACTTCCAACTTTTAAAGCACAGAGGAACAGAGGATAAATGTGAGAGACACAGGAATAAACAGAGGACAAATATTTTGCCAACTTTTCTCTTCCTTTAAAATTACTTCTTAAACCCCGTATTTATAGATTTGCTTTTATGTGATGTTTTCTATATTTTCTTGTCTATTTATTGTCTTTTACATTTTAATTATCCATTTAATTACGTTTTAAACTTATTTTACTATTATTTATTCTTACTATTCATTATCCCTGTTATTTATAATTATTACTGTTATTTTACCCTTGTTTTATGGTTTCATCCTGTATTATTTTTATTATTATATTATCTTTTTGCATGTGATATGGCATTTTTGGGTCATTTGGTGATTGTTTTTATTGATATGAATTGCCATTTGTTGTATTGAAAAAGTTTTCGCATCCCTTTAAACTTTTACGAAATCTCAAATATTATCATGAAATATTTGTGGAAATTTTTTTCTGTGTTTTAAATAGTTTGGCTGCATTAGACAGACTCAAACGAATACAAATTCTATATTTTTTGCTTACTGTTTACAAGAAAAAGTAACTAAACTAAATCCTAGCCTTCTAGGATTAATCCATTATTTTTGGCAGCACTCTTGTATTTTCTTTATTTTAAACTCAACTAACCCAATGCAGGTTTCTAGTTTTAACTTAACGTTTCCTGAACAGAGTTGTGTCAAAGAAGCCGTCAGTGTGGCAGCATTTTATTTTTTATTAAAATAAATGGTTAAAAGTAATTAAGTAAGTAAGAAAGAAAAGTGTATTTATATAACACCTTTCACAGATATAAAATCACAAACTGCTTTACAGCAATAACACAAAGAGGATAAAAACAAAAACACTAATGATAAAGGTCATAAACTGTTAAAACAGGGGAGCAACAGCTAAAAAAAAATACAGTGCACCAAAAACAATAAATAAAAATAATAAAGCAGATACAAGTCAACCAAAAGCCTGTCGGAAAAAAAAAAGTTTTCAGGTGCCTCATAAAAGCTTCACAGGAGTCGACCGATCTCAGCTGTAGAGGAAGAACGTTCCACAGTTTTGGTACGAGAGCTTGGAAAGCAGAGTCACCATGAGAAAAATTGATCGGTCAAGTTAGGTGCAAAGTTTCCAAAATAGAAAAACATCCAGAACAGGAGGCTGAACTCATCTGCATCAAACTCCTCGATAGTTCTCTTGTGCTGGGATCATTTGTTGCTCTGTTTTCAGAAATCATATGAATGTCCAATTCTAAAATAACCAAGTTACAACTATTTAATATCCCGTAAATGCTGGCTTTTAATTCAATCAGGCTAGTAAGAATAGCCAGCCACAGATTATGTTCAGATTTTTTATTTCCTTGCAGGAACTCAATTGGTTAAAGAGTAGCCAAGATTTCCTTTTTTTTATTGGTTCACTACAGCTCCTCTCCATCTCCCCTGTATCCTGTAATCCTTCTTCTGTCTATTCCCCTCTTCATCCTCCGCTGTATCACTCCTCACCTTCCTCCCTCACCTTTACAACCGTCATCCCCTCCAATCATTTTTATCTCTCGCAATCTGTACCCACAAGCCGCCTTTTCAACATCCATATTTCCTAATCCGTCCACATTTTCTCTGCCCTCTAAGCAGTGACTGTAAACAATGTGTCTCTTTTTTTTTTTTAAGGATCTGATCACCTGGCAGGTGAGCGAAGCGTGGTGGGAACACTAACAGTTTGATACAACGGCTGGAGGCGATGTTGGCTCGAGTGTGTCCACATATGTTTGTCTGCGCTCATCTCCCGGCTGGTTATGTGTCGACATGCGAAGCTCTCCGCCATCCATCCCGGCTGCTCATCCATTCACTGGGTTTGGCAGAGTGTGAATGTGAGTGTGTGTGTTTGTGAGAGAGAAACTGTATCATCCTCTCAGAGCTGTTTGCATCTGGTTGCCATGGAGTTTCACAGCTGTTTCTACCAGAACCCTAATGAGCCTCAGCAGCTGCTGGCTTAGTGGGACAAACACACACCGGCTCACAAACACACAAACATGTATACGTACGGGACGCGTTTGTATATGTACACATGATTGCTTAACCCTCTGTGCAGGATTAACCGTTCAATGCATTCCAGAGCATAAAAAATTCACACCAAAGAGTCCACACAACAGACAGTGATCTGCCTCCAATACAACATCTGCACGTCTTAACTCCAATCTTAACACATGTTAAAAACACAGTTCACGCAGCCTCTCAATGCCCCGAGAACATTTTCCAATGTCCTACTTTAATTCCAATATTACTTCAACAAGGGCTTTTCCAACGCTTTTGGAAAAGCGCTTTATAAATAAAATTTATTATTATTATTATTATTAACTGTAAGCAATAAGAAAGCAACAGTCAGTGATTTATCAGCCTTGCAATCTTTTCCATCACTTAGTTGCTGTTCTCCATAACTTTGTTTTTGACTTAACCCTCTGAACCCCAAACTATTTCCTGCTCCTGTTATATTTTTACTCACTGTGGGCTCATTTCTTGCTGCAATATGAAGTTCTACACCTCTATGGAAACAGAACAAGCATGACTAGAAGTAGAGAGAACTCACAAATAACTCGTGTGCAGTATGACACAGCTGTAATGCTATAAATTATATGGCAAACAAAAAAAATGGAATTAACACGTACAACATTTTTGCAAGTACCTATTCCTATGTTATTATTATTATTATTATTATTATTAATCAGTTTATTTAAAAAGGGACCACATACAATATTAAACATAAATGTTGCCATTTGATGTATTACATCAGAGTTAGCATTAAGCTAATTTCCATCCACAGTCCTTTGGCAGGTCACTATGAAATGATCAAAAAGTCCAAAAAGACTTTTAAAAACTTTCCCAAAATGACTAAGTATGTCCACAATGGCTCTAAACTTGTACAAAATTACATAAAACTGTCCAAAATAATGAAAAATGTCTCAATATTTGTCCAAAATGAGTTGAAATGTATCCAAAAAATTTTTTACAAATCCAAAATTTAATCAAAATCGGTCCCAAGTGATTACAAATTCACAGGAAATTACAAAAAATGACTGTTATTAGCAGCTAAATCACTGATAGATCCATGGATGCACCAAGGAGCTGAAAATGTTTTGCTTTTTGCAGAACGTGGTTAGAGTTAACAATTTTTATTTGGCAAATTTCTAAATAAGACATTTAGAATAAAGTCATTTTGCTGAAATATGATTTCAAGGTTAGATTTGTTTCCCCATCAAACGGCAGCTCACTGATGAGCACTTCAAGGACCATCCACTGGAATATTGAAAACTTGATGTTTTTTTTTCTGTTTTTACAGTTTTGCTTTTGATAAATGGCTTAATACTGACAGTTTTCTAAAGACAACGTGCCTTTCAAATCTGCTGGCAGGTTTTGGAGTTGAAAGGAATAAATTATATGACAATAAATGCGTGTCGAAGACCTATTTATGAGACTATTGGTGACACTAAACCATTGAAAATGAAACCTATAATAAAACGCATGGTATTGTCTAATCCAAGAATGAAAACAAAACAATAATGTCTCAGATGACTCTACAAATGAACTAATTATTGACGCAGAGTCTAATCTGCATGCATCTGTAATCTCAAATCAAGCAATTCCATATGCAGAGCAAAAAAAAAAACATCTCAAAAAAATCTCATTAAGACCTTGAAGTAGCCACTTGACCCGTTAGATTTCCTTTAACCCTCATGATGTCTTCGGCTCTAAAATGACCCGGCCACTACGTTTAATAGCACAGAAAACCCCCTAAATTACCTTTTTTTCAACTTGAAATTCGATGACTTATTCTTAAGTGAAATTCTTATTGTTGTTGGTTTTGCACCTTGTGGGTGGGAGGAATGATTCAAAAGATGTGAGAAGACGCGTATTTTGTAGTTGAGTTTTGCAGTTCCTATTTCCTTGTACAGTATATGGTACTGTTGTTTCCCTTCAAAAAATGCATTTAAAGCTACTTTCTGCACATTTCTGGTACTTTCCTAGGCTATACAAGCACTATCTCTTGCTAAACAAGTAATGTTTACACCTTTAGCACCAATAACAGTGATAATAAACCTCTACTTTAGTAAAGAAAACAGTTACAACGTGTGATGTGATAAAAACGAGTGGTGTCCACTGATTAAATAAAGTCATTCTGCCCTCAGAAGAGCAAAAAATCCAGACATTCACAAAGTGTGTGATGCCTGACAGGTTGGTTCTTCATGTAAAACAGATTTCTGGTTGAAAATTCAATGAAGCTGCTTTATTTTAGAGGCTCAGTGGAGGCGAGTCAAACACGATGCAACGCTGTGCGTCAGTCATACTATCTGGCATTACCCGCTATTGTAAGAAACTGACTCACGGATGAAATTATTCAACAAACCACTAAAAATTAGACAAGAAGCAGCAACAAAACAGCTGTGACAAACTACAAAAACATGCAGGCTGCATGCTGGCATTTATAAAAGATGTGCACTAATGTAAATATCAAGTGCAGCAGATGTGGATATAACATTAACGTTACTATCTGTCTTAATTGCTATCATAAAGAATAAGGACGAACATCAACAGTCCATTCCATTAAAGAAACATCACAGCTTTAATGTCATCCAACGCTACAGCTGCTCCTCTCGAGCTGAACAAGCGAGTGGACTTGTGAGAGATCAGGTATGTGAGCTAATACTAATGCTAATGAGCAGACACTAGATTAGATCAGACTGAACAGTTCTGGATTTGTAATTGGTAACTGGATTTACTGAGGAGTGTGTGTCTGGTGCGAGTGCAGAGCAGAGTGATACGGACACACGAGTAAACAGAAGCTTTTTCTCTTAGCCTTGCAACAGATGAGACTGATACCCGTCGCCATGGTAACTGTACACAGCAAAGATGCTGCACTGATAGCTTCAAAACATTGTCACCAACAGGATTAATGTTTTATTGGCAAATATTGATTAAAACTTCTTTAGTTCTTGACACAAACAAACAAAATCAAAGACCGTAGTTTGAAAGCAATATATTTTGGTCAAAAGTTAATCAAAACTTCACAGTTTTGAGTGTTTTCAACATCTGCGTCATCTTTTCACTGCTAAGATTTCTGTAACTGGTATGAAAAAAATGTCAAGTACAAATGAGCACAAAGAAACTTGTCGTCTTGGAAATTCAAGCACAACTCCACAAGCATTAAACACTATACCGAGCAAAAACAAAAAACAAAAAAACCCTGACATTCTAATGTACACAAATGTCAAACATAGCTCAGTGAACATTTTAACAGCATATTCATGGTACTCTTTAAAGCTCCGAGGTGTAATTTGGTCCTGCAGTCAGCTGTTCACCACAGCGGTACACAACTACACCACACTAAAAACACACAACACAAATTTGAAGCTAAAATTAAATTCAGTTAAAACAATCAACAGTCACAGACAAAAGAGATATGACGATCAAATGGAATAAAACAGATTAAAATAAATAAAATAATGCAAAATCAAATAGTGCTGTATGAGTCAATGCTCATACCATGCTCCCTGAACGCATCATGCATGAACAATTCCTAACCTCTGGTTTAGTTTTACAGGCTCCAGTTACCACAGATACAGTTGTGCAAACTCATATTATCTGTACAATTGACTTCCACCTCTGCACACACACATATGCACAAGTAAACAACAATGCAACTGAGAGAGTTTCAGTCTTGCTCAGACATCATCTTTTGGCAACCCGCGCTGATACCACTTCCTTCCTCCCATGGTGCACTGGGACTGGCTCCTAATGTCATTTCTTGTTCGACAACATCTTCTAGGCTGCAAAATGTTTGTAAAGTAACATTTATCTCAGCATATTAGCCTTCAGAGGGCTCCTGGCTGTTCATTTCTTTAAAATAAAAGACTGAAAGATCAAAATTTGGGACACTTGATCCAACCTTCATCAAGTCGTTCTTCATCCAACACATCAGCCTGGATGTAAATAAAGTAAATAAAACTGAATGACACCTACTAGCTGCTGAATTTGAGTTATTTAGTAACTGTGTGCTTGCAGGTCAAAGCTTTTTGCTAAATGCCAAGCTGTAAACTGTGAACTGTACAATGTCATTAATTAGTGCTGAGCTTGTGATATATCTCAGACAGATCATTAGACCTCTTTCATGGCATCAAGACTCATTTTTCACAGCTCATTTGGGTTCTGCATTGATAACATTTCTGCAGAAATGTTGAGAGTTGGCAGAACCACAGAACTCTTTTAGTTACACAGTCTACTCATTGATATTCAAACTAAATCATTAATCAAATGTAGATATCGAATATCAATTGCGGTACAAAAGTGTATATCTTATACTCACAATTTTTAAGAACCTAAACTGTTCCACAGACAATCCTTGTTAAAAATGCTGTGCAACTCGTAGAAAGGTTATTAGCTATCAAGATTACGAAGTTGCATTTTTGCCATTTTCTAAAGATGATTATGCCTATTTAATTTGTGCAGAAACACATCTTGACCAAATGAACCAGAGAGGCGAGTTGTTTTTAAAAGATTGCAAAAATGAGATCATTTATTAAAAGCAGATTCTGTAAAAATGGGAAGAATCTTTCCCACATTAAGTTAAAAATTGTAATATCTCAGCAAAATCACTTTATCTCATCTAAAAATTTGCCAAAAACAAGCAGCCAGATTCTGTAAAAAAAAAAACCCACAAAATTCTGAGCTCCTCGGCTGAACCATGAAGCCATCAGTGACTCAGCTGCGACCAACAGTCACCTGACAAAAATTCAGAGCATTTCAGCTGAACTACAGGCTGTGTTTGCACAGAGCAGATAGGGGACATGTATGCAAAGAGATTAAGTAGTAAAATATCTAAAATATCTAGCGTTATTATTTCTTTTGTCTTCCAGTATTGTTAACAGCTCTAGGAATGTTTCACATGTTTGCAGTTTTTCCAATTTTGTAAAATAAATAATTAAAGAAATTCAATTTTTGTCTTTTTGTTTTCTATGACTGACCTTTTCATGTTGCACAAAATACATGTTTGAGTTCTTTCTACTTCTAGCCATGGTTGTGCTGTTTAGAGGAAGGACTTTATGCTGCACTGAAAAATGACTCCTTTGGGGTCCAGCGAGTTAAACAGAAACACTTGCTACTGTCATCTCATATATCTACTGATGCCTGATGACTGGGTTGATTTTCAGACCAATAACAACTGATCACCATGCAGAAAGAGATTCAAATGAAAGAGCAAATTTAACTACAGTCCTATCTGAGCGTGCGGTACATACATTTCAATACCACAAACCTGCAGGAAAACCCCTACAGTGTGTGTGTGTGTGTGTGTGTGTGTGTGTGTGTGTGTGTGTGTGTTCTTGTTTCTGTCTCACTATGACAAGAGCACTCCAACAAATGTGTGTCCTGTACCCATGTCGCAGTGTTTTGACAAGTGTCACACAATCCCCAGGGGGACAGCGCAGGGATTTCCCTGAAGAAAGGGAGCTTTGCTTTTGTCACGGAAGATGAGGCCCAGAGCTGCTTTTGAGAGAGTCCTGGGTGACTAAGCGGCAGTGTTACGTTGCACTGCACTTTTTAAAAACCTGCTTTTTCTGTGCAAGGTGCACATATGCACAAGCAGACACTCTCCGTTTCTCGCCTTTGTGTTTTTCCTCCTCTCAACTGCCGCTGCCCCCATAACCATTAACCACAAGACCAAGTGTGTGCTCATTGTGTGTGTACGGTATGTCATAATGACTTCCTGTTTGTGTACAAAATTTTCTAAATCCTCAATCTCTACCCTCATCTGAAATGAGATAAAAACAGCTGCAGAAAAAGGGAAGCATTTGACCGTGTCCTCCTTCCGCCAAAGTAAAACCATCAAAACCACTTCTAAGAAAAGTAAAAGCTGGAGTGAAAGACTTGCAAAGGCGCAAATAGAGATGGCTCATTTTTAGAAAAGAGCTACGCTGTCATTACAAGTACATAGTGTTCACCATTCGCCACACCTCCCTTAACCGAGGGTGAGCATCATCCCATAAACTCGTCCGCATCGGGAGCTGCCGCTCAATTTTCCTCCCAGTGGGGATGAGGATTATTCACTACCTAAAAATATCACCTTTTTCTGACCTCGCTGAGGCTTTTTTTGTTGATAATTTTAAAAAGCTCTTAGTTTGGTGATGTCTGTTAACGTCTGCCTGTATTTCCGTGCGTTAATGAAAATAATGAACATAATGGACTGACAGGTGACAGAGGATAAAAACGCTGCAATCCAGTCCATCAACAAAGTTAAAAACAAGACGAAAATCTGACAGAGCACTAATAAGCATCACCACCAAGCAGACTACTTCAACACCAAACGCCTCATGGAAATGTGACATTTGGTATTGACAGTTGTTTCTCTGATCTGTATTAGCCAAACTAATCTACTGCTCAGATACAAAGAAGGCCTCTTTATTCCTTTTTGATTAGTCAGATCAAAAACAGTCATGCTCAGTCATTCCAACAAAACCAAAAAAGAGACAATTCACTCATCTTAAAAGCTACGGTGGCGAGACCTTTCCATGGTGTGTGTTTTCTGTTTGTGGCCAGGCTGCTGTCTTTAAAGTGCAATAAGAGCTCTGCTTAAGTGGTCGGATGCAGACGTTTGGCAGGTGAGCAACGGAAGCGACACTTCTGAAGGTGAAGAGGAAGCTAACAGCTAAAAATGTGCAACCTGGCTTCAAAAGCGCGCTTCAGCTTAAGTATTATTGGTAAAAGAGGGATCGGATATTGTCTGGGTCGCAACCTTTGACCTGTAAAACATGCAGGAGGTTGTTGCTCATTTCTGGTTGAAAGACTGAACTCCTGTCATCTTCCTCGAGGACGGTTTCATTATCGCTTCATCGACATACTGTCAAAAGATGAACTGGAAACATAGGAGCTTCTGGTTCTGGATTGGTGGGACTAAATGCTTCAAATGAACTATATTATATGAGGTGTCACATTGTTTTAGCAAGCTATTTTAGCATTTAACAGCTAGGATATGTATTGTATATATCTGTAATTCAACTCCTACTAGTCAAAAAGAACAATTAATTCCAAATTATATCAATCAAATCTAATCTACAAACAAAGAGCTGCACAAAATATAAAAAAAAATCTAAAATATATTTTAAACAAGCCAATGCAGGAAAACAAGTCGAGAATGTATGTTTAAGATAAAATACATATAAAATACTAATAATTAGGTTAATTAATAAGTACCTAAAGCCTCTCAAGACATGTACATCTTACAATTTTTTTCTTAAAGATGCCAATAAAGGGAGAGTTTTTACTGCGGCAAGAGGCTATTCTAAATCTTATCTATATTGCCATTCTTCCTAGGATCAATCACTTTAACCATTCATGACTACACAGTTTCTCATTGTAGCTATCAGGAGCTGATTTATGACTAGTTCATTTGCCCTTTCAGATATTTCCAGTCAAATTCTGCCTAGTCATATTTCTATTTCCAGACATCTTGAATTCCCCTCAATCCAACTTATCGACACTGTTCTTCTAAGATATGCTAAATCTAGTTTGAACTAGTCAGAATGATGTGGTAGATAGCTTGAAGTGGAAATACAGACATCCTGAATTAGGCTTTTGACTGAACACTATGGCACTGAGTGAACACGACGAGCCATTTAACAACCGTATCACTGCAGCCTGAGGTTAAAGTTCTCGTAAATTTTGATCACAAGTCTCAAATGAACGAAGCTTTTATTCTTCACAAACTCCACGTTGTTCAGCTCTTCTTATTTCTGGGCATTTTCAAACAAAACAGCTGCCTTTATTTCTTCTAACATTGCTAAAACACTTTATCAGATCAACATTCAATGGAAACTCTCCTCTTACCATGCGTAACAATTCAAACTAGTGACAATGACATATCTGAAACTGTTGCTTTGAGGAGTACAAACTCATTAAAAGATATACCTTTGACTGGTCAGAATGATGTTATAGATATCCAGAATAAAAATTCAGGCTAGTATAACGTTGTTGATGTCTGAGATGTTCATTTCTAACAGTTATTAAATGCTAAAACAGCCTGCCATATGTTCTGGAAGGCCATGTCCAAAGGTTTTTTGGCTGCAAACCACTGCATCCCCTGTGTCTTTCCAAAAACTAATTTGTCTTCTGTTTGTCTTTTCAGTTTCAGAATCTTTATGCTTTGTCCTCAGAGTCATTCATGGCTCTGCTCAGTTTCTTGAGTTAGGGAAAATAACTGAAGAAACTGTTCTGAGACTGAAAAACGAGCTTCAGAAAGGAGTTCAAAATGCGGAAACTTTTACGCCTGGTCAATCGCTGTGTAAACTGTGCATGATTCTTGAACTGTCTGCTTGCAGAAAGTCTGAAATTAGTCTGGTGCAAACTTCAAAATTGGAAATATGGGTCAGACGCTGTTTAACAATCCAACAGCCGCTTCATTTGAAGCATACTGAGGCATTAAAGATGTATCAATGAAATAAATGAAACAACTAACCAAAGCTGCAGCTCTTCTGTAGCTGCGCTGTCCTAACAGAGTGTACAAGACAACTCATTTTCTGTATAATGTCCTTCCAGAATTACTCAGTAGATTCACTTACATAGCCAGTGGTACACCAGCGGCTCAATTCAGTCAAGTTACTTAATGAGTTGCACTTTTCTATCAGCAGTAATTTAATCACATTATCCAGTTCTTGATTTAAATGTCATTAAGTCCAACCTGAAGTAGATTTTTATCGTCATTCATCAATGCACATAGTTGATTCAGACTTCATTTTTCCCCATATGTCAATATTTATCCAGCAGCAGCAAGTGCCACCATATTTTTTTTTTTTTTTTTTTTTACATTCAATGAGTTAAGCTTTTCTGAAACCAGTTCAGATGCACCGTCAACTCTGGACTTCAAAACTTTACACCTCTGTCAGATGTCACCCGCCTTTTTGCTTGCTCAACCTTTCCTGTTACTCACTGCCTATCTGGAAAAAAAAGTCAAAAACTGACTTGAAAACATCATCCTTTATGAAAGAGCAGCGTGCCCCGCAGCGAGGAGGCAGCGTTATGAAAGGGAACGTGGCCTCTGGCTCTTCAGCTGAAGCCCGGGTCAGAGCACAGAACTACAGTAGTAATTACTGAGAGACTGATTGCTGACAGGACCTTCCAACAGCCTGTGGTTAACTGGAAGGAGCTGAGGGGGAGGAAGCTTCAAATGCACGGGCCTGACAGATGCTCTGCTGATGACTTGTACTTCAGGGTGGTTCGGGGGCACGCATGCCATTTTGCTTTATCCATTTTCCTCTCACAAGTTGCAGAAAAACAAACCATTTGTGCTCTTTTACTTCATTTAATTTCTGACATTTTTCCAGTGAAAGCATAGAGAGAAAACATAGCAGAGGTGAGAGCAAATTCCCCTCTAAAATGGTTTTCTGAAATATCTTTGTCGCTGAACATCCTTAGAAGTGTCATCAGAAGCTTTTACCTTCTCGCCTTTATTTAAAAATGCGCCGTGGCTAATTTTTAAGAGCAGATGTAATTTGCTTCAAATGGCAGACAGTTATTTTTGGAGTGAAACTCTTCAAACAGAAAAGAGATGAGTTCCCCTTAAACAGATTTGAACCTACTTCACTGACGGAGTGGGAGGAATGTGTGACTGCGGCAGGCAATGCCTTGCCACAACTGGTACAGTGCATCATTTTCCAACTGGATTATGCCAGTTTCTTCCTCAGGGTGGTCATTTGAGAGTCCTTGAGATCATTCATCACGGCCATATGGATGCTCCTAACTGGTATTTTAGCCAACCAATTTGTGCCAACCATGCGCCTGGTTGATTTAGCTGTGGTGACGGAGATGGCTGTATTTACATTGGACAGAAGTGTTTGTTTCGCTGATATATAGTTGCAGTGGCTGAAACGACATTTTCACAATCTTAAAATTCTCCGGCACATAGTGTACATTCATCTAATTTACCATTTGAGTGAACACTTTTGCCTCCCAGGCCTAGTTGTGTGTACTTGGACAGCAGAATAATCTTCTATCTCCTAGAATCAGTACAAATCTTCTAGAACAATCAGCTCTACAAAGAAAACAGCAGCAAATTCGACACCTGAGCTTCTCCAGAAACCAGACACCTGACTTAAAGACCTCCCTATGGGGAAAATCAAGTTTTATCTCTTCTTAACTTGTCCATATGTTGTTTTACAAATGCTAGAAGACAAGTCATAAGCAAAATAAGCAGTCAATCTGAATAATAATTTTGAGATAACCCCCCCCCCCAATCTCTGATGTGCATTCTATGATTATCCCTTTGCAACTGCAGTGTACTAATGTCTCAAAACATTGACAGGGTTCATACGTAACAAATCTAGAAAATCAGTCCTTCCAACTTGCAGGGTGGGACTTTCTATATCATTATTCTTCCTCAGAAGCGGTTTCCAGTTTGAACACGTACAGCCAGAGTCATAAGTGAGCTGGTGTGCAGAAGCTGCAGCAACTTTTGAGCAATAGGGACTTCATCACCTGTACAGGCTGTAGTGTGTAGTTATACCCAAGCCACTGTAAGGCTTTAAGGGATTATTTTCAGGAAAAAAAATTCTAAATGTGTAACCTTGATAGAGAGAGATGGGTTTTTATGGGTTTAACAAATAACTGGAGAGGGACTTTAGAAGCTCAGCTGCTGGATCTGCACTTTTTCAGAAACACATTTCATGAAAAACCCATCATAAAAATGTGAAAAGCGCGCTGGTATTCGGCAACAACCAGACAAAATGCTGTCGTCTAACCGTTTCTGACAAGTCGGCAAAAGCCACAACAAATGTCTTTCACAGACGGCGCTGAAGTGGAGCAAAACTGTGAGCTTGTAACATGGTCAGAGAGAGCCTGTGTTTCATTAAACACATTTTCTGTACACGGTTACACGCCGGAGTCACTGAGCCGAGCCGCCACGCTAACTTACCTCGGATGGTTTCTTGTGCTGGTGGCGAACCCATGTGCTGCTGGTGCCCATATTCTTGGATGACCTGGACCACGACGTCACTTGACCTGCAGCAATAAAGACAGAGAACCAAAGTTGGTGGAATTAAGACTAAAAAGCATTTGTTCTTCCGCTAAATAATTAATAAAGGAGCTGAAGGGGAAACAAACAGATTAGCCTTTTCTGACCTTCCTTTCTCAAGCTTCACAATTGGAGAGTATTTCGAGTCTTTGCAC
Source organism: Amphiprion ocellaris (assembly GCF_022539595.1). Classification (NCBI taxonomy): domain Eukaryota; kingdom Metazoa; phylum Chordata; class Actinopteri; family Pomacentridae; genus Amphiprion; species Amphiprion ocellaris. Next base: position 4,333,222 of record NC_072779.1, read on the forward strand.
ACACACACACGGAAAACTTCATCTGTGTTTGGTTTGTCAAGAACGCTTAAAAATGTGCAAATATTGATTCAAACTGGAGAATATGAAGAACAGCTCTCTGGCGCTTCACACTTCAATTCACTCCTAAGAAAGTTTACTGTCCCACTGGAGAAATTTGTTGTTCAGAATGAGATGAGGTTCAAGACTTTTGTAATTTACACAGATGAATGTGATTCAAACGCACTAGAAGAAAAGAAAGCAGCCAAACGAAACAGCTTCGATACGACTTTTCCGACGCCCGTGGCGGCATCTACTACTCTGAGTCAGACCTTTAATTGAAGCAGACTGATGATGATCTATTAAGAGGGTTAATAAGTAATGACAGTATAAATAGCATCTTGTTAAGCTGTTAGTCCACTGTGGTCCTTTACAACCTCATTAATACACAACCTAATTGCAATTAACCAGACACTGGAGCCAATATCCCACCCACCGCTTCAATCAGCAACCCTGTGTGTGTTTTCCTGTGTGCGCCTATACCCATGAGTGGGAACAGAGGCCACTGTGATAAGAGGAGAAGAGAGTAAATGAGTGTCTGTCTGTAATTTCGTTTATGCTTTTATTTTTTAGGGAAAATCACAAAACCGCTGCAACAGATCCACCCGAAAGCTCACATTCATGTTCGCTCCTTCAAGAGGGCTGTCATTAAAAATTGCATCAAATTGGCAATTACATTACATCACACCGACATAATGGAAAACACAAATTTGCCAACACTGTGTAATGTAGAACACTGTGACCGTGACTGTGTGCGCTCGTGTGCCGCCTCCCACTCAACATATTTCCCCTGCCGCCGCCACAGCAGCGCCGCCGCCGTCGCGCTAATTTTACACGTGACGTCTGAGCAACTTGCTGCGCCGAGGGCAAAGCTGCTGTGAGGTTCGTCTTCAAAATTACCCTCTGTCACACATAAACGCCCAAATTACACGAGAACATTTACTGTACAAAGAGACACCAACACATGTATGTATTTACAAAACATCCACCCATCGACGCACACATTTTGTCAACTTCTCGTCCGAGTGGCAGTTTTATACACCCATGAGCCACAACATTAAAATCACCCACAAATGAGACAAGAATAACATCAATCACCTGTTCCAAAGCAATATTCTGCTGAGAAACTTTAAGCTGTTTTCCACTTCCGGAACTTACAGGCCGGTTTGGAAACCTTTTTGCATGTTCCGACCGCAAAAATCAGCCTTGTAGAACCTCTTCAGGGCCATTTTCAGATGAGAAGAAAGCACCTGCCCCAGACTGGTACTTTTGAGTAGCTCTGAAAAACTGCAAGGCTGCATATGACACTGACTGATTAAACTGAAAGAAGACAAATGCTGATTAGTTTAACTTGCAGAGAACAACAAACACCATTTTTTAGCAGCTTTTCTTCTCTCCAACATCACTATCATCATACGTAAAATTCAATATTTAGGCTAACATAACACATCCTCCAGTGCTCTCTTTCCGACGTGGGAGTAGGATTTGACTATAAAAAACTATTTGGCACTGTTTTGGTGCACTCGCGGTCAAAGTTGTTTGATCCTACGCAGCAATGAAAACAATAAGAGCCAATTTTGGGGGTGTTCCTGTAAACTGCTGCGAGTTCCTGCAGTTGAAAGCTGTTTCTTGGGTCCAGGATTTCATGCAGATGTTATTTTGACAGCAACCACCGACCTAAACATTGTTGTAGACCAAGCACATCCCCCATGGTAATGTCGTTTCTTGACAGCAGCAGCAGGTAAATGCATCCGGCTACATCACAGAAACTGCTCAGGGACGGCTTGAGGAACACGTCCAAGAGCACAAAGTGTTCACCAAACCTCCGAATATCTCAGATCTTAATCTGATTGAGAATATACAGGATTCACGGAACAAACCAGACTGATCGAGGCCCAACTGTCCCGAATGGTCAGAGCTGTTTTGGCAGCACAAGAAGGGTTTATCCAATATTAGGCAGGTGGCTTCAATGTTGTGGCTACTTGGTGCATAATCATTATTATCAGCCATGAGAGGATTTTGGTGATTATAATGCTCCACTTAGCTGTTCTGAGTAATGGACTTAAAGTGTGCCACCTTAGAGACACAACAGTTGTGTGTTCATGTAACTGTCCAGCGATTTGGAAGCAAATTTTTAAATTTTAAAAATAGAAAATGTGAATTCGGATTGTTTCCATTAGCTGCTTTGGAGGAGTTTAAGACTATATTATGTGTAGTTGGTCTGGTTTTTTAACGTTTATTACAGAAAACTGAAACCAGACCACCAAAAAACCCTCGAAGAAGAAGAAACACGCAAAACTGTGGCCAGCGATGAGATAAAATGGATCAAAGTCTTCAGAGTTTGGTTTTAATCAGGCAAGTTGGAATTATGTTAGCTGGTATCAGTCATGTTTTCATGTTGTCTGGACACAAAGGAAAGAATCAGAAACAGCTGATCGACCCTGTGAGTTAAATAATCAATCTGACAGATATTATTTAGAAAAGGTGGGTTTTTTTACCCATTTTGTGCATTAACATTATTATGAAAAAGTCATAGGTCACCTCAGTTGACCTTAAAAAACATTTTTTCAATGTAAATTTCTGCATTTCCATTACATTTTGTAATGTGATACTTTAAAATGTGCGCACTGATCCTGTCCTCATCCTTTAAAAGGTAAACTGTTACAAAGAAAATCTAGTTTGACTAAGAACAAGCATCAAAACCACCAAAAAAACTTGACACGGTATAATTATGTGCACATAATTCCTCTTTTTTTAAACGTATCTTAATTACAACACAGCTTGATACCTGTGGGAGATTTTGGATATTAGACAGCAGGGCTCCACCACCAACATCAAAACACCATACAGACTCAGAGAATCCCTGCCAAGGAAGCTGTTCTGGAGACTCGAAGCTGAACAACACCTCACTAAGACACTGTTGTTTTCCATACTTGTCGCAGATTGTATAGACAACTGCTTGTGTGTGTATTTGTCCACAAGTCTTTGCATAGGAACGCCGGGTTATGTGCATGTGTTTGTGGTGGATATAAAAACATTTAGTGGGATTGTGTGCGACTCTGCTGAACATTTTTGTGTGTAGTGATGCATCTGGATTCCACTAGAGAGTGTGTTTGTGTTTGTGTGTGTGTGTGCAGGTTACGTCCACATGCCTCGCATAAGGCAGCTGCACAGTGGCCAGATAACCAAACGGGCCACAGCGCAGTTGGAGGTTACCATCGTGGCCGTGTGTTAATTAAAAGCCGCGCTTGGTGCACGGCAGCCAAAATTATCATGGGCATCCTTCAATTAGAAACCTGATAACCTCCAGTGAGCAGATGCAGCTGGAGCCCACGCTGCAGCGGCCAGAGGAGGCCAACAGCTAGAGGCTGATTAGAAAGAAGCGGACAGGGTGGCCCAGTCAGCTCTGAAAACAGCCTGTTAAACCTGTTGTAAAATACATTATACATGCAGACCTGTGGCCACATAGCAGTTTAACCTGTCAGAGGTCACTTTAACCTGTGGTGGAAACAGTTGTGACTACATTACCCAGAATTAACCTCACTGTAGATCTAAACTCCACATTAGGAATGTCCAGTAATATCAGCGCACCAATATTATTGGCTCGATATTGGCATAAAAATGTAATATCGGTCAATATTGTTATTGTTTTTTTGCCTATCATGAAAACCGATAAAATAATGCCTGGATTTCACCAACAGTTTTCAGAATTGTACAGTATAGTTGCCACATTGTAATAGACTCATAGAGGGAGGGAGAGTGTGAACTGTTGTTTGAGACATCCATCCATTATCTATACACCGCTTAATCCTCACTAGGGTCATGGGGGGGCTGGAGTCTATCCCAGCTGACTCAGGTGAAGGCAGGGGACACCCTAGACAGGTCGCCAGTCTGTCGCAGGGCTACATATATAGACAAACAAGCACTCACACATTCACACCTACAGGCAATTTAGAGTAATCAATTAACCTCAGCATATTTTTGGACTGTGGGAGGAAGCCGGAGTACCCGGAGAAAACCCACGCATGCACAGGGAGAACATGCAAACTCCATGCAGAAAGATCCCGGGAAAGTCGGGACGCGAACCAGGGACCTTCTTGCTGCAAGGCGAAAGTGCTAACCACTACGTCACTGTGCAGCCCTTGTTTGAGACAATTTTTTTAAAAAATAACTTTTTCCATAACTTAAGTTGAAGTAGTTTTCTTATTTTGCACAGACAATGTTTACATTTAGAAAGCCTTGTTGCATTTGAGAATGCATCCAGTGGGGTATCACAATAAAATTAAGCATGATGTGTTAATTCCACCACAGGAGATATGTGATGTTACCTAAAATTAGTTAAATAGCCCACATATATCTGTATCGGTTGATATCGGAATCTGAAATTGAGAGTTGGACAACAATGGCATATCGGTTATTGGCAAAACAGCCAATATTGGACATTCCTATTTCACATTATTGAAGATATTTTTAAATTTAGGTTAGGACATTCCTCCTCATGACCACCTTTAATTTTCAAAAGCATCACGGAGTCCCCATTTTTGAGTATTTGTGATTAATGAATAAAAAAAGGAAAGATCCCCCTATCTTCCTAATTTGTTGCACTGCTGGAATACAGTCTTATTGATTTTTCCATTAACCTTCTGAACCACAAAACCCACTGGCAGGTTTAGAAGGTATGTTGTCTTTTGAAGAAAAACTAAATCATCAAAATTACACCATGGATCCAAGGTAGAAACCACAAAAACAGAAAGAATCATCAGATATTCAACATTCCAACGGTCCCTGAACTAATCACCTGTGACATGCTTTTGTTTCAGACTACTTGACTAAATTTGAGCTTAAAATTGTGACATTTCATCAGAAATGCCACATAAAAACGCATCAAAATAAACAGTTTGCACTTCATAGACATAGGAAAAGAAAATAAAGTAAAATTGTGCATTCCGTGACACAACTGTGAAGCCATTAGGGACTCAGCTACAAGCAACTGGTGACAAAAATTCAGGGATTTTTCGACTGAACTGCAGGCTGTGTTTAAAACATAAGGTGTAAAATGTGTACAGTATATGGAGTCACCTTTTCTTCGGTACTGATGACACCAGTGGGGTAAAGCGTCACACAAGTTTTACCACATTAAATTAGTTTTATCAATTTTTGTGTAATATATAATCAAAGGCACTAAAACTGTGTCATACTACACAAAAAAAATGTTTGTGTTCCCTCTGTTTCTAGCCATGGTTGTGTTGTTTCCATAGAGGTGTACAGTGAGTAAAAAAAAACAACCCAGAAACTGCTTGTGGCTCAGAGGATTTAACTGCATTAGGAAATTAGATTTCACTCCAGAAAAAAAGAATTCCAAATGATTTTTTTTTCTGAAAACCTTTTGAGAAATCGTTTTTATTTTAGGACCTAGTTGGGGAACTTGCTGCTTTGGTTTTTCACATTTGTTACACAGCATAATTCATTTAAACTCATTTAACCGCATATAAAATAACATCTGAAAACTTCATTAAAATCATTTTCTGTCTTTTCTTGTCTGTCACTGCAGCGGGAACAGCCAGGCAATTAAATTTGCTTTTTATTGCAATATTCATGCTGCATAACGTCAAGAACTGGTCGCGTTGAACCGACAAAATCCAAGGAGAATGACATTAAAATGAAATTAAAATTGCTAGCTGTCTTCGGGAACTAAATCTTTCCTGTTTTGAAGGCAGCGATCAGCTGTGAAAGCCAAATGTGCTTGTGTATTATCAGATGAAGCTCCAGCAGAAGCTGCCAGTGATGGTAATGTGGTAGTCTGGCCAGATGTTCCCAATATAGAGCAGCGTATCTCCTCATGGCTGTAAGTCTGTCTGTCTGAGTCTCACGAATAAGACAACTATCAACTATCTACTCTAATACTCACTCATTCATCACTTGGCCCATTAACTGCATGTTACATTTGCTTAACATTACTTCCAAAGCACATAAGGTCAGACTTCCTAAGTAAATTGCGCACCGCAGATGTGAGAGGAGGGTTTTATTGACTTTGTGGCCACAATCTGTGTGTTTTAAGTGCCTGATTTACTAAAAGGCAGCAGCTCCTGGGACTGACATCCAGACATGTTCTGCAAGCAAAGGAGAGCTTTGTCTGAGATCGCCAGGCCCAGAAAATTAGAAAATGTAGCATAATCTAGCAGTGCAAACCCATCTGAATGAGCTGATAAAAATAGAATATTGTTATATTACTGGTATAAGAATTTAATCTCTTCATGCAATAAAACACAGTAAAGGTCCAAAACAAACATTGGCAGCTTGGAGTGCAGCAGGTGGGGATGGAGCAGGACTGATGTTTTACTACATCAGCCAAATGCATGCTATAAACATCTTATCAAAAGCAAGATGAGTGCCAACGAGGCCTGTGGTGGCTTCACAGACACAGATCATCAAACCACAACTCCCTTCCTCCTGTTTGTTTTTACAATACTCGGTGTGTTCACGCAGCATCAACTCAGTTTATCCTCAGAGATCAGAGGTTTTATCCGTGCCTGTCCTCTGTGTCTTCTCTTTATCTGCAGTACAACAGAAGTAAAAGACACGGACCACATCTCTATATCAGAGGAAGGAAAGTGGCAGCACAAGAAATAGACAAAAACAGGATTTTCACAAGGAACTGGAGAGTCAAAGGATGTCACAAGAAGCAATATTTGGTATCAAGTCGGTGCCAAATATCTGAAAATGTGACGATATCTGAAGTATCAAAGGTACCGTAGATGTCATAGAATAACGGAGGCCAGTGAAGCAGCAGCAGGTGGGCCGTGTACAGATGTGTTCAGCTGATATGACGGGATAAATTAGAGATGATGTAAATGGTTTCTCAGAGCATTTGGAATAAACTGAAGAAAAACGTCAAACTTTAAGCAGCTCAAAGACAAACACCCAGATCTGTACAGAATTTAAGGTGAGGCAGTTTCATTTGTTTCTTTATATTAACAACATCTGGTCCAGATACTGAACGTCTCTTTCATTGTTTTTGAGCTGCAGCAGCTGCATCTGTTGTAGCAACACTTCACACACAACATTCACAAAGGTTAGCGTGTTTAGGCCAAAGAAGCCACAACTCATATCTCAACCTGTGTTGTTAATTATGTTAGCAGGCTGCTGCCATTAATGTTCACGCTGTCAAAATATCCATGCATTTGTGGAGGGTTTGTATGAACCCTCGTGTCGTCCTGTGGGTCAAAATTGACCTGTTTTAAAGTTTGAAATTGTGGGAAAAAAAATAGATTTTCACAGTGAAACTTCTGATGTCCACATTTTCAACATTTCTGAAAATTTTTTGGTGGAAAAAAGAAATGTTAAAAATGTTTAAGAACATTCAGAAAAAAATCTACCAAAATCCAGCAAAATTTGCTGGGTTTTGGCTAATTTTTATATGAATGTTCTTAAAGAAAATATCAGAACTTTTACTGATATATATGTAATCGCCTTAGATATTTTTAGGATTTTTTTTGGAAGATTTTTACTAATTTTTTGAAAATATTTACAAGAATTTTCTTGCCAAATTTGGGGTATTTTTTATTTTTTTTTTTTAAATAAAACTTTTAAGAGCAAATTTTAAGGAATTATTGGAGTTTTCTTCTTGAAGGTTTTGCACATTTTCAGAAATTTGGGGAATTTTTTTGCTGATTTTTGGGATTTTTTTCAGACAAGGAAACAATATTTTTTGGTGCCCGTAAATGAAGACAGCAGGAGGTTTAATGACAAGTGATGTGGCTTATAGTCTGAATCCACAGATTTGTTAAGGATTTCCCACTGAGATAGCGTCACTGTAACCATGACAACAAGTGAACACCACATCAGCTGCCTGCTGACGATCACATGATTGCGATCCTACTACAAATCCACCACTGCGGCAAAAAAGCCAGTATCAGACATCCCTATGCAAAACCCTTCGGATGCCAAGGGTGTATTTACTTTTCCCACAAAGGAATATTGAATCTGTTCATACATTTGGTACATAAATGATAACAATAATAACAATACTTTTCCTTGTGGTGTTATTCATCATCTTCATCTGTAGGCATGTAATCAAATGTTTGCTTTTCTAAATATTGCAAAAAAAGGCCAATATTTCCATAAATCTTTGACTTCATTCTTACAACATCTCATTCTAAACACTGTTTTAAGTCACACTCAATCGCTGCTTTGGCTACATATCCATATTTCTGTAGTATTTTAAAATGGGAAGTCGTAATGAGGAAATAAAGGCCCACAATGAGACAGGAGGAAAGTCTATATGGAGAGTGAATATGAGAAATACTCTGTGGGAGTTGACTAAAATCAGGTGGAGCTCACTGTACAACAGCAGCACAGAAACACACACACAAACACACTAATACACACTCTCCTTGCATCTCTCTCTCCAACTTACTGTCAGTGGTGTCAGAGTCGTTGCTGCTCGTGGAGTATTTTCTCCTCTTCTTTTCGCTCTCCATCTGTCAGGGGGGTGGCAGGCAGGGAGGGAGGGGAGAGAGGAGGGAGGTAGGGGGGGAGGCAAGAGAAAAAGAGAGAGAAAAATGTCGAGTGAGAAGATGTTCACCATGAAAACACAAGTGTTAATGAAATAATGCGATGATGGCACCAATCTGTCAGAGCCTCCAGTAGGCAGCCCGCCAGAATAAACCGACTCCATCGCCGTCGCACATTCGGACTCGCTGGGAAACTTCACAAAGATACAGTTGTTCTGCTTCTTCACACGCAGACAGTGGAAGTCCTTGTACGAGTGAACTATGAATTCACGCTGTATTCGCCGCGAGCTATTGTACGGGTCGCTTTTTATTCATGTGTTTTAATACCGGAGGTACTTCTTTCTTCGTTATAATAAAATGAAACCAAATCAAGCGAGAAACAAGGCCTCTCTCAACCAGACAGGATCTAGGACACTTTCTAAAGTGCTTAGCAGCTGTATTTCTTGGTGATAGAGGACATTAAAAAGCAGCCGCTATCACCGGGGCATCTCCTTTTAATAACATTATTTTGTTCATTTGTCACCTTATCTTTCTAATTCCCAGATAATCACTGTGAAAAATGTAAAAATGAGCCTTGTGCCCCATCTCAGCTTGATGCATTGAGAATGTATTTGCCTGCACAGAGGCTAGAGTGACATAAAACAAACATTTCTGCAGGAAAATGCTCTTTTTTGACATTTAATTTTTGGGTTTATCCAACTGGTTCTCAAAGGAACTTAAAAAAATAAGGATTATAGAAAACATTAAATCGTGTGTGGACCACTGACATTATATTTTTACTTTATCTTTGTGCTTCATGCGCTAAAACACACATAGACAACACAAGAGCATAGAACAATGCACAGTCCTGACATGTTTTAGTGTATTTCACTAATTGAAGAAGAAGTGGAAGACAAGAAACAAATATTTGCATCAGTCAAAAGAAACCAGAAGAGGCAGCAAATATGTAAGTTAACTTTAAAATTGAGGAAGGAAATGTGCTCATCACGTTCATTAGACCACAAAGATGGATGGAGCAATACATTACATAACTGTAGGTTCACAAGAAACTCCACAGAGCAACTTTTATTAACAATATGAGACTCGATTAATTAGAAATGAGCAAAAAATTAAGTATCCCACTCAGGAAATTAACGTACTTCCTCCAAAACCCACCTGTCTGTTAGAAAAGTGTGTTGGGTTAATATATAATTGAGGGACTTTTGAAGTCCAGGGGATATATCTTGCATACATTTTTATTAAAAGTTAAAAAAATATGTTTTTCATGTTCATTATGATCATGTCTTGACAAATTCCCTAACTATTTATCATGGACACAATCACTTATTAATAAAAAATGACTGGATATCACTAAAATGTCAACATGATACCCACCAACTATGTTACAAAAAGTCCCGCAATTATATATTAATCACTAAAATTACAGCAATTATTAGAGTCTATGAAAAGAGCTTCACTTTCTGACCATCCTTGAACTGCTCATCTGTGACAAATTTATTCAATCACAGCTCAAAGTCATGATAAATCATCCAAATCCATTCATAAAGAATAAAACACATTTATTTGTACTATTTAAAAATGGCATCCATTGACATCAATTTTCCAAGTGTTGCATAGAGCATGCAATCTGACTTTAATGATTCTGCTTTTGTCCTAAAACTTGATTTGGCAACGAAGTATTAGTTCCTGTTCAGGACTAGAGAGGAGACAGGAAGAACTAGAATGAGAAGGAGAAGGCAGAGATGTAGAAAGGACTTCATTTTGGACAGAGAAGAATAATACTGGGAGGACCGGACTCAATAAACAAAGGAGATGTTACAGGTAAAGGGTCCAAAAAAAGAGAAAAAGGACAGAGTGCATCAGAGAAAAGGGTCAGAAATAAATTAAACAAAAATTTCTGCTAAAAAAAACCCTATTGAAATAAAACTATCCAGCACAAGTGTTGTTTAATTTTATGTATTCTACACACACCATAAAAAAGGTAATTACTGTGTGTTTTCATTTTTGAACAAGAACAGACATACAGAGGTGCAAAATTAAAGGGAAAATTTTGGATAAACGTGATGAGATTTAGTGAATGCTGATACACCCACCGCCCAAAGGCTCACTGAAAAGGTTCATGAAAATGTTACAACCTTCACAGCCACCAGATCTCTACCGAACAAAACACCGGAGGGACACTTCCAAGTCCAACATCATTAAAACAAAATGAGATAACATCTTTTGGAAGAAAGGTTTAATTCCCTCTGGTAAAGATTTAGAAACTCTACAGTGTGTCAGGAATCACATAAGCCGTTCAGCTCAAGGTGTGTCCTTTAATTTGTCACCTTTCTTGCCTTTTTGTCATAATTTATTAATGTGTAAGTCTGAGCCAAGTACTACTGGGTTGTGAAAGAAGATCAGAAGGCACTTTTACGTGAGAAAACCTTGAACACATTAACACAAAGCCCAGAGCACTGACAACAAGCTGATGGACACCTTGTTAATCCTTTGAACCCCAAGCAGTTTCTGTGTTTTTACTCACTGTGGGTTCAATTTTCACTGCAATATAAAGTCCTGCACCTCTATGGAAACAGAACAACCATGACTAGAAGCAGAGGGACAAGTCAAACATCTATCTATTGTACAGTATAGGTAAGCTTTAATGCAAAAAAATAAATAAAATCAGCAAAAATACGAAAATAAAGCTCATTTTACAAAAACTGTGGTAAAAAGTGTTCATAGCTGCTACCATCATTGGAAAAATACCTCTACATACTATAAATACTTTACTACTACAATTTTTACCTAGTTTTCCACATTTTATAGATACCTGTTCTCTCTGTGTAAATATGTCCTGCAGTTCAACTCCAGTGTGGCTAAAAAGTCTCTGAAATTTTGTCACGAGACTGTTGATCCCAGCGTAATCACCTGTGGGTTCATGGTTGCACCAAGGAGCGAATATTTTTTGGTTTTTTACAGACATAAGATGTACCGACATGTAGCGGGTAGGAGTTATGTTAAACTTTCTCCTACTCGGTTTTAGATAGTATTTCAAGGTTTGTTTGTTTTTATTCCATTTGGTGGGATATATTTTAATTTTTTTTGTCTTTTCCAGTACAGGAGGTCCTCGTTTTACGACGTCTTCAACTTCCATCGTTTTGCCGCAACGTCTGAACTGATTACGGACCGGTCCTCAGTTTAACATACAGCGTTTCATCATTACGTCGGAACTAGTTGGCAAGCAGAGTGAACAAATAAGTCGTCACGCGGCGCTATAAGATGGCTTTGTTTACATTTGCCGCGACATCGGATTCACTAACTTCCTTATGGCTCCCAAGCGCAAGTCAGACTCTTCTGATGCTTTGACGAACAGGAAAGCCATCTCTATGGAAGTGAAACTGGATGTAATAAAACACTCGGAACAGGACAAAACACAGACTAACATCGGCCGGTTGCTTGAACTAAGTCGCACGATTGTCTCGACGATCATCGGTGATAAAAAGTAGATACATGTGAAAGGATCTGCACCTATGGAATCAATTGTGATTACAAAGGAGCGTAGAAATGGAAAGATTATTACTGCTTTGGCTGGAAGACCAACAGCAATGGCGTCTCTCTGTGAGCCTTATCTGATGTTCTTATGTATGTATGTATGTATGATGTATCTTAACCTGCTCGATATAGTGATGCATGGATTTCTGACTTATGTCACACCGTAGGAATGGAACTCCGGCGTAAGTCGAGGACCCAAAGTATTGTGGCATCGCTGAAATGAATCATTAATGAATAAAGGGGTATGGTGAAATATTTGGTTGTTTTTCCCAGTGAGACCGACAGTCACATGACTAGCTCAAGGACTATTGCAAAGTTGAACATCTAACACTTCTTGCTGTTTCTACAGTTTCCTCCTATGATAAACGGTGTGGCAATTTTACAAAAATAACATACTTTTTTAAACTCAGCTTTTGGACTTCAGAGGTGAGAATGTGAGATATGATATGATGAGAGAAATGACGCTCACTTGTCCAAACTTTTATTATAACACAACCCTGACATTAGGTGAATGAAAAGAAAAGTAGAGAGTTAAAGAAAAGAATAAAATGCAGCCTAAAGAAATGCTTAATCTCTTGCCCTGGCAGCTTCAGGGTCAAAAGAAGAAATATATAGAGTGCCAGCAAGAGGACAAAAAGCAGGGCATGGGTCAAGAGAGTCTAAAGGAGAGAGAAATGAAGCAAAAAGGAGAGCAGAAGCCGATAAGAGTTGAGGAATCAAAGAGAGGTTTTAGCGAACTGCCAGACGGAGGCAGGAAAGCCAAAAGAGGAGGTGTGTTACAACATTCAGTGTGGGGAGCAGAGATTTATGTGGCAGTAAAACTGGGCTATTCCCTCTTATATGGGGCTCTTCCTGTACCCCGGCCTCCCTGCCTGCCCTGCACACACTTAACTACTTTGACATTTATGTTCACAAAAAAACACACAGCGCTTCTTTGCTGCCTCCGACTATTTCCATTCCTGAGTCTTGCCATTTTGCTCTCTCGCTCTCTTCCTGCCATCTCCACTGCCTTACAATAACAGGGACACAGGGAGTCCGTAGAGTAAGGTTAAGTATATTATTGACTTCCTTGGCCTCTCTCGCTCCTCTCTCCATCTTTCCACCTCTTCCCATCTGTCCAGCTTTGCCTCGTCTTCCTGCCTTTGAGGAGAGTGGTTAAGTGCATCACTGACTTCCTCCAGCTACGTCGGTCCGACTTCAAGTCTGCTCGCTTGGATCCATCTCAGGGTTTCCCCTCGCCTATTAAATTCTCTGGCGACCCACTTAAACCACACTCAAGCTACCAATGTTTTTTTTTTTTTTTTACTTCAGAGCAGCTCAGTATTTTTTTTTTTCTGACCAATCAAAGGAAAATGTGAACACTGAGAAAAATGTGACATAAATGAGTTTTGAGGGTCAGTTTGTGACACTAACCTGCTAAATGAGTCACTTTGCAAGTGTTTTGAAGCATTTGCAGCGAGAGGGATACTTTGTGGTAGAAATGGTATGGGCTTAACCAAACACGGGTTTAAAATGTTAATTTTGAGAAGATCTGGTTTGTGGCTTTACCAGTTAACGGAGCATAGTGTGTATAAGCCTGTCCTTGATCGCATATTCTCCTTCCACAATCACTGTTAAGGTTTTCAAAATCCCCTTTGCTACAGGACACAACAACAAAAATAACCTCGGCGGTAGCGGCAGAGAGAAGATCTCAAAATTACTGTTCGGATACCACCACAACGACCCAATATTCAGATATTTGGATCCAGCCCTACTCATTTACTCAAAGAACCAAGCAGGCCTGCCTTATCGCATGATGCAAATCTTCAGCAAAACTTGAAATTTTTAGCATGAATGCTCCTGCTTAGAGGTTCTTGTTGTTGAGTCCAATAGCAAAAGGAATGTTGTAGTATTATGTAGAAATGGGAGGTTTATACCTAACACCAACTTCATCAAAACTTATTTTCTGCCAATTTGTGTCTGACATGTCACAAATACATTCTAATCAACATATATTTGACATTTCTTCACTGCTTTATTGCTATTTCTTTTCAGCGAACCAATCATACATTAAGATGGATGGGACAGCATCACCATGGTAACCAGGGAAATGGAGAAAAAGCTTCAAACAATCAGTGAAATGGTCGTATTTTAACTCACACCGAGACTTTTTCCTAAACCAAAACAAGTAGTTTCGCTGCCTAAACTTAACTGGACATCAAGTGAAAACCAAGAGTAAGTGAACACAAAACAGACAAAGAGTAATGATTCCCCAAGAAATAGGAACCTCATTCTCATGGGTACAAATCCTGTAGAAACTTATCTCTCCATCCTCCCTTAAAACCTCCTGATGCAGACTTTGTGGTTCTTTCGCAATGAAACTTTTTCTTACAACATCATAAACAGAACTTACATAACAAAACATAAACATGAATGCAGTTTAGGGGCACCACTGCTGCATCCTGGGCTTAGCGCCGCATAAGATGATTGGGATTGGTTACGAGAAATACTAACAAGCCAGTGCATTTTTTAACCCTAAAAAGCAACGCGCAGCCAGAGTATTCACAGCCTCATGGAGACAGATCTGGCAATGCGAGAATACACTGTGGGGAAGTCAACTGCCAAACCAAAGATCAAGAGTAGGAGGCAAGAAAGAAGTGGCAATCCCCAACTGCATGAAAAAATTAGGAAAAAATGGAGAGTGTGCATGCTAAAAAACCTTTTACAGGTGCTGGATGAAAAAATAAAGAGGCAAACGGAACATTTACTGGTTCCAGGAGGACTTTATAGAGCATCAGTCAGTTTTGCAACAGCCAGAGGTCACAGAAGGAAAAATACATCTGAAAAATAAAATTCTTGATGGCTGAATTCCATTCAGTTTTAGGTCCTGTTTATGCTGGCTCCCTGTCACACTGTCACGACCTACTGGGATGCTTAAATAAAATGGAGCCATCAATTAGTAACACGTGTGCTTTTAATACTAGAAAAAGTCCAAATCTTGTGTGGTAAAAGTTCTCAAACTGAACAACTTGCTCGATGAAGACTTTCCTTTTTTACGTGTTTAAACAAAGGTTTTCACGCTCTGCAAAATAAGTCCACTGCATAAAGCTCCACATACTGACAGTAAAACGCACACCAGCAGCTTTTACTGTCTCTGGAGCCTGAGGTAGACAGATCTCACCATCAAAAGCTAATATGTTTTGCTTTAAATACCTGAGTGAATAAGGTTCAACTGCTTTCAGAAAGAATGAACCATAAATCCATTTCGCTTTAAAGTTTTTCACAGCACCACTTAAGGCTAAAATAATTACCTGAAGTGAATCATTCAGCATGTCTTTTGTGTTGATCAAGGCCTTGAGGCAGCAGCAGCTACTTGAAAACATCCTAAATGTAAATAATGTGTTTATTCAAATTATTGTACAAGTTTTTTTTTTGCATTCAAAACACATCTGACATTAGAGTTTATTCAATCAGTCTTATCGCCACAGAAGACTTTAGTGATACAGAATTATACAAAAATCCTCTCAGTACTGCAACTGCTCTTTTGCAATGCTACGATTTTCAAGCTGAACTGATCAAAATCTAAAGTTGTTTAACCCTCTGAACCCCAAAATCTGCTGGTGAGTTTAAAAAAATGTATCTGTTTTTGTTTGTTTTTTAATAACTTACCAAGATTTAGCTGAAGAAGACTGATCGCGTGTTTAAAAACATTTTGTTGAATTAAATCACTTTATTCTACATGTTTAATCTTTAAAAAATGCCAATAATATAGCATCTACACTAGCCAGATTCTGTAAAAACACAAAAAATTTGGTGCTCCTTGTTGCAACTAAATAGCCATTACTCACTCGACTGCGACCAACAGTCACATGAGAAAAGTTCACAGACTTTTATGCTACACTGAACTGAACTACAGGTTGTAGACCAGAGACAAGAGTAGATAAAAATTAAAAATATTAGTAGTAAAATATCTATAGTATGTAGAGTCTCCATTCCTTTTCATTCTTGGCAACATCTGTGGGCACTTGGAAAAATGATGCACTTGTTTGAGTCTAGGTTTTTGTAAAATGAATAATCAAAGAAATTCAAGTTTCATTTTTTTCTTTTTTTATGGATTTATGGCATTCCAACTTTTTTAATCTAGCACAATAACCCTCTGAGTTCTCCTTCTTGCAGTGGTCGTGTCGTTTCCATAAAGGTGCAGGACTTAATACTGCAGTGAAAAATGAGCCCACACTGAGTAAAAATGCAATAAACGTTCAAACTGCTAGCAGTTCAGAAGGTTAATATAATAACCAGTTTCACAAGACAAAACAATGACTGAAATGCACTATTTGTCTTTGTTAAAAACTTCTATTAATGTATGCAAAAATATCCATTTTAGGGATCGCCTGTCTGCTTGCATCTTCACTGACCAGAACAGAGGTTAAGTGGAACTACGACGGAGCTCTGATGAGGACGAACCTGTGATTATAACCGAACAGGACAGTCTCTTTAACCTCTTGTCCTGGTCGCAGCCCACCATTTCTGAATGCATATATGAGGGGGAACTGCTGGCCCATTAAAGTGAAAGACCTGACAGTAATTGGAAATGTCACTGTATCTCCTTAAAATCCTCCTCCCTGCATTTTTTTTTTTTTTTTGAGCTGGATCACCTGAGGCACCAGGCAGACTAACAGCTCTGCACCTGCCAAGAACAGTCCTTAAGTTCATTCTGCCCATTTTTCCACCACTCTGTCTCACTTTTTCTTTATCTACACTCAATATCCTTCTTTTTCCTCCCACTCAGTCTCTTACTTTCCTGGTCTGCTGTACGTCTCTCTGTCCCCACCTCTTCCTCTCATGCAGTCCACACAAGCCTATCTTCAATCAGTCCAGTGAACCAAAGCTCAGACTGTAGATTGAGATATTTTGTGTTCTCCAGAGAGACGGAGTGGGTGAAGGAGAAAAGGGAGATGGAAAAGACCCACAAATGTACAACTTCATCTCAATCAGTCCAGTGAACCAGACTCCAGGTCTGCACTGGGCTGCTTCCTGAACAGAAAAGCAAAAAGAAAGAGAGAAACAGGGAGAGTATGTGACAGTCTGCTGTCTTGCCAAACGGCTACAACAGATGGTACAGCGAGCTTTTATCTCCAGCGCCAGAATGCTTTAAATCACTTGGGTTTTTTTAAAAATATAATTGAATTCATTTTTATTTTTTTTCTCTTTTGACTTTGATTTTGCTACTTACTAAGAGCTCGGACTTAAATGGCAATTCTACTTAAAAGGAGTTTATTAAATCTCTTACGTTTGTCGTTCTGAATGCTCAATGACAGGTGAGTCTTTCCTGAAACGATCCTCTAATGGACACGAAATACTGTCTTCCCTGCAGCAGCAGACTTAATTCAACAAGAAGGGTCCCATTTAGACGCTACCAGTAGTGGCTATTATAGCTACAGGTTTCAGTCTTCCACTGTTATCTGTGCAAATACAGTAGAGTCTGTTAAGCAGGACATTACATGTGAAATGTTTGTCCAATGTAGCCTTGCATATGTGCACTATACCGTAGAAATCTCACATTCTTTAATCGAGTGACTTTTGCCGTCCTACTAATCCCTTTTTCACACAACACATACTCTTTTTTTGCATCACAGTATGTTAGTGTGCATGTTTTGCTTGGTCCTTTATAACTAATTCGTGCTTTCCACGTCCGACTTTTAAAGCAGACTATATGCAGTTCTATTCATACTATGACAGGTACAGGACAATCTGCAATGCAGGTAGTCGCATTGCCCCTGATATTAAACACAGAATTACAGCAGCTGGTTGCAGATTACACTGCAGTATCATGTTAATGTGATTATTTCTGTGTGGCAAGAACAGTGGATAGATGCAGCACGGGATATCTGGAGAAATTAGCATTTCCTACTAGGTGGAAAGCATCAACAGAGCCCAAAGTTCTGCAGTGACTAGTTCAATTACAACTCATTGATTGATGAACTATAAAAATGTAGATGATGGAGAATCATTTCCTATAGTCTCTCTCATGGACAAATATTGAGTTGTATGTGGTAGGTGCAGGTTTGGGTGGATGATGAAATTTATGTCACGCATAAGGCATGGACTGGCCTCGAACTAGTTTTTTACTACTCGTGCTGCTACTCTTAATTACTGCTGCTCGTTGAGATGATGAACTGTGGCCCTAATAGTTGGTCCCATGAGTGTGAATTTTTGCTGTATTCCACTGTGTCACAGTTTGGAATTTTAAGATCCAACTTTTTCCCATAAAATAATGCCAGACCCACGTAAATCATGACAAACGTGTTGACCATGAACCTCATGATAAGATGTAATATTGTCTGGATGATGCAGATTTCAGCCATGAAACTCCCTCATGGAAAACCGAGTAATACTGACTACTTAAATATCAAATTGCCCAACCCTTATATTGAACATAGTGCCATGTACTACACAGCAATATCATGTAAATTACAGCTGAAACATTTTGTCAATTCAATTCAATATTATCTATATAGCGCCAATTCCAATTCAGATTGTCCCAAGATGCTTTACAGAACCCAAATGGCCTGAAACTATGGATGTCCAATATTGGCTTTTTTCTAATAACTGATATGCCGATACTGTCCAACTCTCAATTTCCGATTCCGATATCAACCGATACCGCTATATGTGGGCTATTTAACTAATTTTAGGTAACATCACATATCTTCTGTTGTGGAATTAACAAATCATGCCTAATTTTATTGTGATTCCTCATTGGATGCATTCTCAAATGCAACAAGGCTTTCCAAATGTAAACACTGTCTGTGCAAAATAAGAAAACTACTTCAGCTTAAGTTATGGAAAAAATGCCATATTTATGCCATTTATTTTTTTTAATTGTCTCAAGCAACAGATCACACTTTCCCTCCCTTCCTCCCTTCCTCTATGAGTCCAGTAAATGCTGGTAAAATCCAGGCATTATTTTATCGTTTTCATGATAGGCAAAAAAAAAACGATAACGATATTGACCGATATTACGTTTTTATGCCAATTTTGGTAGGCCGATATTTTTGGACATCCCTACCTGAAGCCCCTATTCATTAACAGAAATTTGTTCTGCAACAATTTTGAGAGTAAATCATTTAAAAACTTCTTTAAAAATCTATTGATTCCATCATCTTCAATGTAAGTCAAATGATTTGGAATCACTGGAGGATAAATATTTTGCTATTTTACTGTATTTTATTCATTAGACCAAAGAATTAATAGATTAATGGGGAAAACAGCAGAATAGTAGATAAGAAAACTGATTGCTGAAGCCTAAATCACATATATAGGGTGGAAAAATAAAGTTAGAGATGTTTTCTTCAGTTCATCATCTCTGCAGAACTGTACTGCTGTATAACACTGCAGCATTGAGTCTGCATGTTCATTTTACAGCTTTATCATACTGTTGGTTTTTGCGGCACTATGATCCCATCCTGTAACAGCTCTGTCTAAACCTGCACTTTGTCAGAGTCGAAGCAGGACAATAGCTGGAGGCAACAAGCTGTCAGAATCAATGAAACCCTGTTGCAGCAGGAAGAGAACACTATCAAACAGAATTAAATACATATATTGTGAACTAATGTGATTTGGTGTGGCTGAACATTTTAGACAAATTAAATACTACGTTTGCTAGCCTAATTACAGAGGAAATAAATTTTGGTAATGAGGGAAGGATCACAGAATCTGAAATTCGAGATCCATAAAGGAGAGAAAACACAAGGAAGAAAAAAAGTGAAGACAGATGAATGGAAATGGGAAGATGGGAGACTACATCTAGACTATAAAATGCTAAAAAAAAATGGCAAACAAGTCAGAGAAAGTCCAACAAAAAGTCCATCAACTTCACACAAAGTATATGACCACAAACATATGCATTGCATACATTTAAAACATAAACAACATTAAACTTCAAGCTCCCCTATGCTCTGCTGTAATCACCACACTGTATTAAACACGAGTAACTCTGCTAATGAGCTCATTAATTTAAATAATTAGCTAATGGTGTGAATGTGAACTCTGTGTCTTTAAGCAACAAAGTGAAAGAGCTTCAACAAATTCAGTTTCTCCTCGTTAATACGCCGATTTAACTGAGGCGAATGTAAAGTTGGTCTGAAATCATGTTTTCTGCGTAAACACACAGTCATGAAGACGCCACCGCGGGGACAGAATGTCTGACTGACATGATGTTTAAAAATAGAAAAATCAAGCATGCAGACACCAAGCATCTGCACATAAAGACTGTAAGTGTTGGTATGCCATCCACTGCCCTGCAGCCAGGATACGTTACAGTGCAGAGCTGTGGCCTCCGTTTTATGTACGGTTCACATCAGCCGGGAGCGATGAACAGCAGCCAGACTATTCACAGTGGACACACACAAACACACACACACACACACACACCAGCAAAACACAGGCAATGATTGATCCAAAGGCAATCATCACTCTGCTGTTAAGACGTAAACATCAGCCGAGAATGCTACTCTTCTCAGACCGCTCTGCAAGATTTGCTTTAAGCCAGATTAGATGTCATTTGTAATCTAGTCTAGTCTAGATTACCTTCGCGGAGTCCATTAGAATGACTCTGTTTTCAATTACTCTGGCTGATTACACTTCTAGCGGGGTTAAAGCTAGGAGGAGCTTTGCTGGGAATTGTGTAAAGCTCTACGGAGGACTAGGACTGGTAGCAGGGGAAACTGTCCCACCTTATTCAGTGGCAACAAAACCAACAGCAAAAACAGAGATGTTGATCAAGCCCAGTCTGTACACAAAAGTCCTGATAAGAGGTGTAATCAGGCAGCATAGCAATAACACCTGTGTGTAGGCGTAAGAGTCTTAATCATTTGGAAAATTTTAAATTTTCAGTTTACAGTGTAAATCTGGTCTGAAAATCTCAAAATCAAACCCTAGCATGACCATGTTCAAACTTGGGTTGTTCCTAATGACCGATTTCCTGTCACTTAAAGATAAATTTAAGTTTAGACTTGCCAACTTGTTTTAAAGTAAACATCCATACAAGTGGTCATTCTGACACAACATACATTATTCCTGCCACAATTAATGAGCATCGATGGCATTCCTAATATTGATGTCAATGCTGAAAATGTGTCAAGACCTAGATCTTCAATCAATACAGGTTTTTGTTTTATAACAAATGTTTTTCTTGAGTATTATATATGATTGCCAAGGCATGATATAAATCATTTTAGACGATTTTTGACAATCACAGTGGTTCAGCGATAAGTTTCCAATGTCCTAACACTTATAAAGCCTGGTAATACTTAAAATTATCACAGAACAAAAACGTGATTTGAAGAAAAAGTGGTTTTTCAACTGATAAAAAAACACAGGAGCTTTTCAGTGCAGAGGCACTTCACATTTCTTTGCTTCTCTCTTGCTCTCTGTGCTCAAACATAATGCATTTTATACAGCTAAGAAAGCCGTTGTTGTCGAAAACAGAATAAATATTAAATTGAGACTGAATTTCAGCCTATTACATGTTAGCAAGCAGTGATTTCCAAGTCGACTGATTTTATAACTGCAATGTCAATGGTCATTTGGTGTTCTTTTTTTTGTTTTGCAGGGAAATTGTTTTCTTAGATTCATCAAATAATCTACAAATTCAACAAAATTAATCAACCAGATTAGTCAACACAAAAGCAGTCATTAGTGACAGCCCTAACCTACATAAACCTTTATTTTCATACTCTAGATACAAATACTTTCAAACAAAATGTCATTTGTACCATTTTTCAAGTTACTGTTTAACAAGATCTAAGTATTAGAATTTTAAAAACTTGGACAAAACTGTTATTTTTACATCAATAAAATATAATAATTACTTTAGCCAACTTAACCATTTAGTCAATTAACTGTGCACATCCCTAATCCTAAACCAAACAAAGACTAGCTTGATCCGACTAATCAGGTTTTACTTCAACCAGCCTGATGTCATGGTCACATTAGTCAATCAAACTAATCAATCTGGTGGTAGTAGAGGCTAAGTGAAAAAACAGCTTTTACAGAAACTAAAAAAAACACAAATGTGCAGATTTAAGAGTTGTATTATCTGTTATTTCTAAAAGCTTGCAACATACTGTTCATTAAGCCAATATCACTGAAGCTTGTCTGCTTTTTTCTGGTCATGTGTTGTTATTATTTTCTGCAGGAATGTACCTCAGTAGCCCCCTTAATAAGCCCTGATGTCAGCCCTCAGTGCATTCTGTTACAGTGGGAACAACCTAAAGCCAAGCTGAAAGGCTTAACACATTGGAGATGTGAGATAAGATGGCTAAAACTGAGCTAAACAGAAACCACCAGCAGTACCAGAGTACACTGTGTGTCTGTGTATATTTAGATATATATTCCTCTGGCTTAGGCAGCCACCTCCAGCTTTCATTGGAATGTATCAGCTGGTGTAAGCCACATTTTCTGTGCATAGTTTTGTGTCAGCCCAAAACATTTACAGTGAGAAGGTTGACTAATGCATGCTGGGAACGCCAAGTCGCCTGGGGAGCTAAATAATTGGCTGACTATGACACTGCCGAGAGCACTCTGTCTGACTGAATGTTTAAAGGGGACAGTTCTCTTAAATGTGCAACAGATCAAGGCTCAGAAAACAGCTATATGTGGACACCGAACTGCAGGTGGGAAAGAAAACCACGTGTCAGCTATTTCAGCAGTTCACAGGCTCAGTAACACACCCTTCTGCTAATAAAGTAGGCTAAGCTGCAGCAGAGAAACCAAGTATGTACATTAGGTTGGAGGAGAAAGTCAGTTGAGAGCAGCTGTTACTGCTCAAAGACTAATAGTGTATATATGATACATGAGTGTTTCAGGCTGTGCTCACACTCCAAGCACGTTTATGGCAGCTAGTTCACATTTGGGAGCTTTTCTTACTTTTAGTTCTTAAATTTGGGCAGGTGAGAATAACAGAAGCCAAAATAAAGAAGATTGCAGCTGAAAATCTCACACAGTAATCCTAGTTAACTCTGATGTGGTTAAATGATTGAAAACAAAAAACTTGAATTATACAAGGGTGTCCCTAAAGTCTGGACACATGGGAAATCTCATTAACTATAATTTGTTTTGGCTCCACAGGTTGAATATGTTTTTATCGAAATAAGAAAGAGCTGAACTGGTAAATCCCAGTGGACATGAAGGATGGACATATCGAAAGATAGCAGATGAATTTCATTTCATTTCTTGGAAACATGTATTTTTGTCTGTGTGTCCAGACTTTAGGGACACCCTGTACTGGATGACAAAACAGAGTTCACATGACTTTTTTGTGAAGCTCATAACTAGCCCCTGAGAAGCTAAATAAATCAAAATGAAAAGAATAAACAAAGTCTTTGTTTTAGTTATTTATAAACCAAGCAGAGCAGTAATTAGCTTTTCTCAAAGTACGAAATGTCGAGAATTAGTTACTGTTTTGAATTAAGTTCCCATTTTCCACCAAACTAGTGCATGTCAGATGGACTAAAGTGTCAAACAATGCGATGATCTGTCTAAAAAAGGAGTTTCCTTGACATCCACCATGTATCGTGGAACAGGCATCAAATTCTTTACCATGAAGAAGCAGGCCAGGATGATAGAACAGCAGCAAAATGTACAAGCGTTATACACTTCAGCAGTAATAAGAAAACTTCTGGGTGAAATGTTTCAATTGCAACAAAAACGCAAAGTTCAGGTGCCTATAATCCCAAAGTGTGTCCATTCCCTGGATTATATACTACCAATGTTTTAGTAATGGAGTCCTTCCAAGTCTGTCGCTCTATCTGCTACTTCTTTGGAGGTTTCGTAAGATTTACTAGCCTTGTAGCCTCCATCTACGCCTACAGACCTCCTCTGGTAGAGGCTGTGGCCAACAGGAAGAGGTGCTTGGCCTGGCAAGATGAACATAGAAACCTAAAAGCTCTCCTACCGCCCAGTATTGGTCCTGTTCAGTGATACCAGGTCCAGGCAAAACTAGGGCAGGATACGAATATCTGAATATGCGATCGTTACGGTGGTATCCAAATATTTAATATAGGCATTTTTTTCTGATTTGAATACAGTAAAAGAAGAAAAATAGTAATTTTATGGTCAAACACTGTCAAATAATAAATTACTATTTGTAAAAATACAGATTGTAATGTGGATATTATATACAGTTTGGGCATTTTTTCAATGGTTAGAATGTAAATTAATTCATTTTTCTATGATTTTACTAGATGTTGTTGGTAATTTGAGGAAACAGAAAATCTGTATAATAATTGTGATTTTTTTAACCATTTTTCAGTCCTTAATATACATTAATTTCTTTCAAATATTTGCATTTTTACTCATTTAAATGCAGTAAAAGAAACTGTGCAATTTTACAGTCAAACATTATAAAAGAACAAATTAGAATTTGTAGAAATACTGATTTTTGACGTGAATATTATTTAGTTTTGGCCAGTTTTTCTTTTCTGTTGTTAAGCTATAAGCTCAAGTTGATCTCACATTGATTCATTCTGCAGAGCATCATAATAAACACTTGGGATGATATTTTCCAGCAGCGTATAAAACAGGTTCATGACCTACTGAAGCTTCATCAGTGCCACTAACGAGTGAACGGATGCCACTGAGGATGAAATTGTGAGCTGTCATAAAAGAAGTGCTTTTTCTTTCAGAACGTCTTGACAGCAGCATGCGATCCACCTACGGCAAGAATAAATGTGCAGAAAAGTCAAATCTCGCCCATCAATCAAACGGCGAGTGGGGCTGTGCCGTCTTCTTAAATCTTTGGAGTTTCACTGAATTTTGTCACCGCTTTTCGAAGATAAACTACATTTGTTCTAAACCTGGGGTCACTAACTGGCAGACCCAGACACCGTCTTAAACAGACCTGGATCTGTAATCAGTAAATTGTAACGCAGCTTTTCCAGTGTCAACGCCGTTGGTTTATTAGCTCAGGAACACACTGACCAATTATGTACTAGTTCAGCCGTCCCACATGACGCTACTCAGCCAATGAAGTCTCTGCATTGCAGGCACTAAACAGCGCAGCTCAGTTCAGAAAGCAGTTGACATATCAAATTTTATATGGAAAATATGTGTCAGACAATTCACTTTCAACTAAGTTCCCCATTACAAAAACACCTCTCAAGGAAGTGTGTTAATTCCAGATCACATGACCTGCTCCACATGATGTAATTTCCTCCTGAAGAAAAGACTGGCCAGACTCCAAGGCTTTCTGAGTTATTTAATATAAAGCAGTCTGTGAATCAAGTGTGGATTTATGGCATGTCAACAGGTTTACTACAATATCTTTAGAAATAACTTTCAATTTTACTCAATTGTATATATAATATTTAGAAGAATCTTTCTCTAAAAATGCCATGTGGTGTTTGGTTATAGGTGGTCATGTTGATTTTAGGCCTGAAAACAGCCAAAATGTCAACTTTGGTACCTGTTAACTATGTTTCAAAAAGTCCTGCAATTAGATATTGACCCTGTTAATCACTAAAATTACAGCAATTATTAGAGTCTATGAAAAGAGCTTCACTTTCTGACCATCCTTGAACTGCTCATCTGTGACAAATGTATTCAATCAAAGCTCAAAGTCATGATAATTCGTCAAATCCATTTATAAAGAAAAAAACTAATTTATTCGACTTGTCTTATTTTAAAAAGTATGTGACAGGACTGGGCTTCGGAGGGTTAAATAAAGGCCCAATGACATCCATTTTCCAAGTGTTGCATAGAGCATGCAATTTGACTTCAATTCACAAATAATTTTAATGATTCTGCATTTGTCCTAAGACTTGATTTGGCAACAAAGTATGAGTTCCTGTTCAGGACTAGAGAAGAGACAGGAAGAACTAGAATGAGAAGCAGAAGGCAGAGATGTAGTGAAATAACTTAAAAATAACTTTTAATTTCAATTTTACTCAATTGTATATATAATATCTAGAAGAATCTTTCTCTAAAAATGCCATGTGGTGTTTGGTTATGTTGATTTTAGGCGTGAAAACAGCAAAAATGTCAACTAAGATACCTGTCAACTATGTTACAAAAAGTCCCACAATTATATATTGACCCAAATGTTAATTGACTAATCAATCAATCATCTAATGGTTTCAGCATTGTAGATTAAACCCTGGCATTGTAACCCTACTGTACCAGTGCACAATGATATAAACATGTCAAACATTATTTAATGATCTAATCAGAATGAAACAACGGGACATTCGCTGGACTTCTTCCTGCGACGTCCAGACCCGTCTGACCGGCTGCGACCCATTTGTCGTTCTGTTCGTTCGTCTGTCTGTCTGTCTGCAAGCTTGCCATCTGTCTTTCTGTCTGTCTGACTGCTTGACTCTTTGCCTTTCTGCCCATCTCCCCATTTGCCCGCCATCTGTTTGTCTGTCTGCAAGTATGTCACTCCTCTGCTCGGCTGTCTGTCTGTCCCGCCGTCTGTCCTCTCAGCCCCCTCCCTCCTCCACCACCCCCCTGTAGATGACAGTGCATTTACTTGAGCAGAAACGCTGGTGAGGGCTGGTGTCTATTTTAGCACTTTGCAGCACTTAAGGTCAGCACAACAACGGTTACCAGGATGGTGATCTATTATTAAGCTGCACAAGCCCAGCGGGCAACACACACACACACAGGCACATATACATACACAACCCTCTCTGTGGATGAGTCGGCAGTCTGGCTGACAGGAGAAGCAGACAGATCCATCAGTGATAAACAGACATTAAGTGACTGCTGGAACATCTGGACACACCGAGAGAGAAAACACTGACGTAAAGGCCGAGCTTTTTGATTTATGAAGCCAAACAAGCACATAAAGACAACTTCAATAAGGTGCTCTGGAAGTTGTACACACAAAAAAACCCATGCATCAACAACAACAATCTCTAAAACTGAAGCCAATCAACACACACACAGGCACACACACAGCTGGCCGGCGCTCCTTGAGGTGCCAGAGGTCAGTCAGTTTGATAAAGAATCCTTGCATATAAATTGCTTCATAACAAGCCATCTCTCTGAGGCAGTGCTCTGGGTGTGTGTGTGTGTGTGGAGATGTGTGTGTTTGTGCATCCAGGGAGGAGATTTGTGTATTCGTGCAACCAGGGAGGAGATTTGTGTATTCGTGCATCTAATATGTGTGTATATTTGTGTGTCTCTGATCCTAATGTTGTGTGTGGATTGATTGAACAGACCCGGCTGCCTGGGGAACGAAAAAAAAAGAAGTCTTAAAAGCCTCAGGAAAACACAGAGCTGCTCTCTCTTCACTGCCTCCCTTCTTTAAATCGCTCACTTTTCCACCTTCGACCTCATCTCTTTCAATCATAACATCCCCATGATTCTCTCCTCTGCTGCAGTCCTTCATTCTTCTCAATCACCCTCTTCTCAACCCTGTTTGTTCTCATCTCATCACCTCTGGAGTGACAGGCCAGATGAGAAGCGATGGGCAGGAATCGATGAATGAATTTTCTTTAGCACCACTCGGCTAATGCTGTGTGCACGAGCTAGACGGCAACAGCTAGAGGGCATGCAGGGAAGACTGCAACGCAAACACATCCAAGACTATTTTCACTCTTCCCAAACCCATCTCACACTCTCATACAAAGCTATTTTTGGACAGAGTCACTAGAGAGAAGGTAGGGAAGAAGAAAAAAAGGTTCACACCGATGAGTTTGACAGGTATAGAGAAGAAGAGCAGCAACGAGAAGGAATCACAAAGATTTATAAAGTGAGGTGGAGAGACCAGGGAGAGAAAAGACAGAAGGCAGAAAGAGAAAAGAGACAACGCAGATGGAGAAATATGGCAACTGTTATGAATGAGCTGAAAGAATCAAAATGTCAGGGTGTGTGTGTGTGCAAACGTGTGATGTGTAGTTGGGTGTCAAGTATTTACCTCAACATCAAACACACGTGCACGCTCACAGAGTAAAGATGCATGTGCCTGGCAATAATAAAAAAAACACACATTTGACACACATCACACACGTCAAACATCCTCATCAGCGCCACGCTAACAGGTGTGCAGCAGAGAAGACAGCGACCTGCAAACATGAAAGCCACAAACACGCACACGTAAAATAGGCAGTGATGCATCTTTCAACATTCTGACATTTCACGCTCAAGAGTTGATTTTTCTTTTTTGATGTCTTATTTAGATGTTTTTTGGGGCAAGTTTTGTCATCTAAAGGTCTCTACATACTGTGCGATTTTTAACGATCTTATAAGTTCACAGCTTGCTACACTAGGGGTGGGAATCTTTGGGCACCCCATGATTCGATAACAATTACGATTCAGGGGCTATGACTGGATTATAAATCGATTATTGATGCATCTTTAATTTATGTATATTGTAGAGTGTCGGGATGGCCATGTCGGTGAAATAGTGTCAGGATGGGACGGTGTATCTGGGCTCCAATGTAAGCAGCAGTGCTTACATTACATATAACGTGGCTCTTGTCCAGTTCGCTTCCACCGTTGACGTTGTAGAAGCCGAAGTGTTCCCACACATCTGTTATTAAATTAGAAGGAGCTGTTCAGATCTCACGGCGAGGTGGGTGGCGTTCAGTGTCCCAAAGTGTCCCAGAGATGACATGTACCGCGCTTCTTAGTTCCACATTATTAAGAACCTTCTGTATTACTTTAATTAACAGATTTAAATAATCGAAATTTGGACATTTGTAAATCGATTCAGATTCGTCCATGTTCGAATCGCGATGCATTGAAGAATGGGAAATATCCCCCACCCCTATTGCTACACTGTACGACATGAATCTAATAATCTTTGGGCATGACGTGAAGTTTGCTCTGTGCAGATTGCACGATGAAAACGCAGCTGAATCTCAGCCTACGATGAGTCAACTACAGTAAAACAGCTTAATTTTACAGAAGTGGATTGTTTGTAAATATGTATATATATATATATATATATATATATATATATATATATATATATATATTATATATATATATATATACTATATATATATATATATATACATACATACATACACACATTATTATATAAATAATACTTTTTTAACAGTCAACATGTGAATTTATATATTTTTTCTCTGATTTTACTAAATATCTGTAAATTAACAGAACAGGGAAAATCTGTAAATTCATGCTCAAAATTGATTCTGAATTATTTCATATATATATGATTTATTATAAATACATTTTCTTTCAAATAACAGCAACATAATGTCAAATAATTACACATTTTTTCACTTTAAATACAGAGAGAATAAAAAGAAAAAGAAAGAATAAATCACTATTTGTGAAAATACAAATTGTTGATGTGGATATTATATACAGTTTTGGCCTTTTTTAATGGTTAGGATGCAAATGAATTCATTTTTCTATGATTTTACTAGATGTTACTGGTGATTTGAATAAACAGAAAATCTGTAAAATAATCGTGATATTTTTACCATTTTTCAATCCTTAGTAAGCATTAATTCCTTTCAAATATTTGTATTTTTTGCTGATTTAAATGCACTGAAAAAAACTGCGCAACTTTACAGTCAAACATTATAAAATAATTAATTAGAATTTGCAGAAATACAGATTTTTGACGTGGATATTATTTACAGTTTTGGTGAGTTTTTCTTTTCTGTTGTTTTTTGTTGTTTTTATGGTTAATGTGTAAATAAGAAAAAAACAGTGATTTTATTAGATTATCTGCAATTTAAGAAAAATCTGTCAAATAAAAATTAGTTACAAATTATTTTGAAAACATTTTTTACAGTGTTGTTTCTCCTTCATTTGCAATCTATGACTGCATTTATTGCTGTGAATCTATTGTGTTGCTTTTCTGCGCACATGACAGCTATTGCATGACTGTCTGTCTTAAAGGATCCCTCTTCTGTTGCTATTCCTGAGTTTTCTTCCATTTTCTACCCATATTTGTTCTGGTCTTGGGCAAGTAGTGATTTTATAACCTGGAAACAGTCAGTGATGTACCCATTTTGAATAAATGTAATAGTAATTGTAACTTCAAGCAAAGCTCAAGTTCATACCGCATAGATTCATTCTGCAGAGCATCATAATAAACTCTTGGGATTTTATAGCAGCGTATAGAACAAGTTCATGGCCTACTAAAGCTTCATTGCACAATTTTTTCTCTTAAAGGATCCCTCTTTTGTTGCTATTCCTGAGTTTTCTTTGATTTTCTACCCCATTTTCCTCTCCAAAGTATGGGTCAGAGGGTGTTGTATGGGGTACAGATTGGGAAATGTGTGGTAATGTGTAATATAAATACAGCTGAACTTGACTGAAGCTTCTGCTGACATGCTGCTTAAATGTGTTCAACTTTATCCTTGAGTTCCCGGAGATCATTTTACTCTGGTTTTCAGGCTATTTGACAAAGAAGAGTTCAATATCTTAAAATAAAGCAGAATAAAGCCACTCGATCAAGTACATTTCTTTAGTTCCTTTCCACCTGAACCCGCTGACACTGTAAGAGCTGCGACAAAAAGGTGGAAAACCACTAACAACCGTGAAGTGAACAGACAAAAACCGCAGATACGCAGCTGTGCTTAACTTCTCAGCCGGGAACTTTAATGCTCCGCTCACGACCTCATACACCAACATCTCCTGACTGACTGGAAGCCTCAGAGTCACTTAAGAGCAGTCATGAGTCACTCTCTGATGCTGATATCACCATCACCATTCCCATCAGCACTCTCCCCTGCGGTCCCCCCCGCCGAACGCTCCGTGGGGATCCGTCGGATGGAAGGAAGCTCGCCTCTTATGTCAAATACAGAAGACTGTTGTCTCACTAAAGTGAATTAGTTTTCTGGTATTGCTCTCAGGGGAGCTCAGCCTCCCCAAGTTAAGCATACGATAGCACGGAAACGGATAAATAAATGCCCCCTGCTAGCTGTTGCGTGGCGTAAATGAGGAACATTAGCGGGTACAAGCCTCGCTTGGTCCTTACGGGAAAAGAGATTATTCCCAAATGAAATATCTCCCTAACAGATACTTTATTTAGATGGTGGATTTCTGAGTGTAGGTGGTTTATTAGTAACTTTTGTTGATTTTGATATTTTTTTTATTTACGCTTCCGCCTAGAAGGCAGTCAGCAGTACCAACTCCACCTCTGACAGTTTGAGCTATTTTTAAGCATATTTAAATATATCCAAATACGTGTTACCTTGGTGGCATTTATGTTGACATTTCACACAGGAAGCCAACAGTTTCACCTTTGTTCAACCACATGTTAAAATCAAAAATAGGCAAATGAGGCGAGTGAATATTTAGCTACCATCTTCCTGTTTACAAGTGGTTAATATAGCGTACCAAACAACAAAAAAGTCTTGAAAATTTACATTACTCTTTTAATCAGCTTCTCGCAATACATAGTGGGATTTTCATGAAAATACTTCAATGAGGACGTAATATTATCTGATGAGTTGTTTTCTTCTGTTCTGTTGCCGGGGAGATATCACCACAAATAAAATCTAATCCAACTATCACATTAAAATCTTTATTTTTGCACAATTCAGCAACAGTTTTTTGTCGACTTTTTGTCACAAATACATGTTAAATGCATTATTTTTTACACCCAAGTGTCAGGTGACTTGAGTGCATTTCTTAACCCACTGAATCAAGCAAAAATGATCAGTGGATGCACATGCTGCAAGTGCTGTTTTGCACCCAACAACTTTTTCTGACTTTTCAGATCACAGTCAGACAATCATACCAACTTTATGCAGCGCCTGGCGAGAGGTGCAGAGTTGACGATGCAAGCATGGTTTTAACTCTATCAATGCTTTGCCCTGTATATAGATCAATAAACACATTTGCCTCTCTTCTCCTGACAACAGACTCTGGTTCTGCTTTCCAGGAGACCCAATGCTACCTAGAGTCCCACTCCAACCAGAATCTACAGCACATAAAGAACTGATCCATGTCGTTTATTGGCCGATTATTGATCAAACAAATGTGCTACTTCAGGTCTGATGCAGCCTTCTCTCTCTCTCTGTCATCACTCTGTGTCTGTCTCAGAAATGTCTCTCAAGCAAAAATTGCAAAAATTAAACAAGAAGCACTAGCCGTTGCCACAAACCAGAAAATTAGCTTCTCTCACGGTGGCAAGCACTACGCTAACAGCTAGTGGCAAATTTAGAAAGCAGGGATAGATTAACCTACAACAATATCTGGAAATAATAACTAATAATCCTTTAAGATATGGATCAAAGTGGACAATAAAAGTGACAGAACAGTAAAAGACTCAGAAAATAGAGAAGAATGGTAGACGTAACTCCAGGAGACAAACTGACCAATCGTAGTTGATCCCATTTTAACAGAGGAGAGTGTCCTAATTTAATTATTTCTAGTTCTATTTGGCATATTTAGTTATGGTCACCCTTATTATAAATGACAGCTTCTCTGCTGTCACATGCTGGTAAAATGTTACCAATACTTTCTAAGTCCAAGGGTCCTCTACTTACATCAGAGTTCTGTTCCGACACATCGACCTAAGTTGATTTTCGCAGGAAGTCGGAACTCTGGCAAAAAGGAGAAAAAAAAGCCGTTACGTGCATCACGATATCGATCAGTTCTTCAGAAAAGTCATGAATACCAACGACTTTCATGCATGTATGAGTCATTTTACAAGAAGATAACAGAATATTGTAATGGACTGATGTTTTTGTTGTTGATGTTTCAATGTTCATTGTTCAATTCAAGATTTACCTAATGTCAGTGAACGTACCATTTTTAGTTGGCTCACCTCTGATTGGCTGAGAGTCAGCAATAGTGTGTGTGGAGCGAGAGAGAGCTGGGGACGGCGGCTAATTCTGGAGCTAAGTTATGGGGTTTTTCTAGTTCTTCTGGCGTTGGCTACGGCCCACGGTAGCCTGTGTGAAGGTTCAATAAACCAGCAGAGAACCAGATAAAGTGTCACTCATTCATCACGGATGGTCGCTACAATATGTTGACCTGTTTCTACATCTTGACCGATGTGCGTCGGTGTTTTGCCCTGTTGCGAGTGTTTTATTACATTTAATTTCACTTCTATGGAGAATGCTTTCCTTTTCTTCCAAGCACTGCCAATCAGAAGAGGCTGATTTGTGCTTGGGAGCCATAATGAAGGGTAAAAAGTTAGTGAATGTAGCACAATCCAAGGAAGCATTCAACCGAGAATGTAAACAAAGCCATCTTTTAGCACCGCGTGACGACGTATTTGTCCACTCCGCTCACCAACTAGTTCCACGTAACCAGTTCTGACATAGCGACAAAGCGCCGTACGTCGAGAACATCGTACACCGAGGACCCCCTATATTGGTTATCGGTCTTTCTTGAATGCCAATATTCAGCACTGTTAAAGGCCCTTAAAAAACAACAACAAAAGAAACCATGTCAGTTGACCTCTAATGAAGATATTTTTAATCGGGTCTTTAGCATTAAGTTTCATTGACAGGTTCTGTATCCTGGCAACCATCTGAGCAACTAAACTAGTCATCACATGAGTTAAACTCAATGCTGTGATTCTGACCATTTGATAGATTCTCAGATCTTTTTCATCCTGAATGTGTCCGAGAGCAAAAAATAGGTTTCCCTTCAAACAGGGTCAAATGACGCATAACTAACATACCACTGCCTTAAGTAGCATCCTTGTGTGGCGCTGAGAGAAATCATAAAATAGCAGTTATTTTACATTAGCTTGTTGTCAATATTAGGAGTGCTTCAAGCTCCTTCTGAAGAATTTGGATTATGTCTTTAAGGGGATTGTGTCAATAAAGCGGCGTAAGCAACTTCAGAGAGAAATGAAAGAAAATAGGAGGAAGAAACAAAGGAGGGAGGCCTGAGTGAAAGGAGTCTACTGGTGATATGAATAAGAAATGAAAGGAATGCAGAATGAAAAGTCTGTCCTAACCAATACGCACATCGACACAATACGATGGCACACCATATGTACACACACATATGCACACCAACTGGAGAGGCGTCGGGCCAAACAAACGAGCCACAGAAATCAAATAGATTTCCTTTATCACCTTGCTGGCTCCAGCCACCAGAACATTAACACAATATTTATTGATGCTGCCACTGCTCCTGCTGCTGCCGCTGCATTATGGGAGCGGGAGCGAGTGAGCGGAAAACAGAAAGATACGAAGAAGTGAGTAAAAAAAAAAAAGAAGGAAAATAAAGAAGAAGAAAGAGGCTGAGGTCCAAATAATTTTCTCACTAAGCCTCCTGCTCCATCTCCTGAAATCTGCTGACAAACAATGAAGGAGGTAAAGTCAGAGCCAGCGAGTCTGGGGCCCTGCCAAAAACCCAGGAGGAGGGAGAAAAAAGGGGGAGGACAGGTGGGAGGAAGTGAGGGAGAGAGATGGAGGACTGATCCATAGCTCCCATCTCCACTGCCATCAGGAGTTCATTAGCTCCTGGAAGGGAGTGAAAAGGACAGAGAGATGGAGGATGAGCACTCTGCCCTTCACTCCCAGCGACCCCAGCCACCACCTCCCCGTTTATCTATCTGCACCTCCCCTCCTGTCATCTCTCATCCTGCTACCTCTGCTGGCTTCACCTTCCTTGTTTTCCCCCCTTTCTCCTTTCAACACCTCCTCTTCATCTTTCCTCTTGATTCCCTTTGCCTCCACCGCCCGCCACTCCCTGTTTCAATCCGATGCTTCTGAATATACAGTTTAAATTCAAATAAATATACATTGAGCACAAATAAAATATCCAAGGATGGCACAGTGAATAAAGGGTTTATTTCCCTCTTGGATCGCCCGGTGTTCAAACAGCAAAAGGACTGTCTGACATACTGTTTCTGTCTGTTGTTTACTCGCCCTCACTCATCCACACAAACATACATAGTCCTGAAACTCATCCCATCAGCAGCTCAGGCAGCATCTGTCAGCCCGTCCATCAATGTGCTCGCAACCTTCAGACTTTTTTATTTTTTCTGGAAATATGAGTAGGAAGTAGCGAGCAGGCAAAGAGGGAGAGAATGGTGCAACAATCAGGAAGAAAAACCAAAGTATATGATGCATAATAACACATTTTAATGGTTCCTGCTGCATAAAGTTAAACTTTATCCACAGGGGGGGATCTAAATTAGCATATCTATAATATATATTTTTTACCAATACAATTGCTTGATTTTATTTTTTCATACAGTAAAAAATCTTTTACCATGCCAAATTACTCACACATGGACTTACAGAAGTTCAAGTTCCCAAATGAAAATGCCAATTTACACTTAGTGAGCAGTCAAGTCAGCTAATTTAGATTTTACACCCCATGCATTTCATCCGGACATCAAAAGGTGGCTTTCCACTGCAGGAACTCAAGGAATAGCTCCAAAATCTATCCTTTCAGTTTCCATTGCAGTAAAGGATCCAACCGCTTCAATCGCAACGTAAACTCTAACTGCACAAAAACAATGATAAATCCAAATTAACAAACATAATTCCAGTTCTATGAGCATGCAGGCAACAGAGCAATGGAGGTTTGTTATGCTAACTATGTGGTGAAGAAAAATGGTGCCCAATAAGCATTTGTCTTCTCCAAGTTAAATCAATCAGCAGCTCTTTAGGGCCACTCAGAAGTACCTGTTCTGTTCTCTTTTTCTGTCCCAAAATCAGGGTCTACAATGGCGGTTCTTGCGTTTGGAATGTGCACAAAGGTTGCATAACATGCACCTGACATGTAATTGTACATACTCGTTAAAGGAACAACATCTGCTCTCCTGGTTGTCACAACAGTTACTGGTTTGCAGTTTCAAAACCAAGACTAAACTAGTTCACCGCAACTCTACTTTTGAAAGAAATGATCCTCTCATGTTTATCAAACTGATTTGAATCCATTTTATTTCAATCTATAGTGATCTATGGTGATTAAAGCCCAAATGATATACCGGTTACACAGTGTTGTCGGCTGATATCGGCATATCACAGATATATCAGTGTTAGTGTACATGTCTTATATTGCCGATATGAAAACTTAATTCTGCAGGATACAATATTAAAAAAGATGCTTTTGGTAACTTTGTGATGGTGCCATCGCATAATTGGTGCAGCAGAGCAGCCCTGGTTCCCTTGTTTACAACATGCTCAGCACTACCTGCAGCACATGCAACAGAGTACATCACAGCTGAGCGAACAATGGTGCGGAGTTAAGCTTTGTCTTTACAATAAGCTGATAAGTTCATAAATAACGACACGATCATTTTCAATTTTCAATACAACTTTAAGATGCATATAAACAAGATCGGCTGATTTAATGGCATCAGAATTTCTTACTCCCTAAAATCAGCATCAGTCCCAGAAAATCCAGTAGCAGTCATGCTTTAATGCAACACCACTTTCTACCAACAGTACAAAAACATCTAATTGTTTGAAAGAATCCTCACAGTGAAGAAGCTGAAACTAGAGATAATTCGCCATTTGTTCTAAAGACAAAAACTTTAACACTCTACATAAATTACAGATGCACTGCTCTTACCTCATCATGCATATAAAATATAAACAGTCCAACAGCTGGACTTCTATTATTAAAGTCTCATTTACTGAGGGGAAATGAAAATATATAAAATAAGAATAAAGGAAGTGAAACATAAGCTCGGTGCTTTAATGATATTGCTATCAAACTCCAGAGTAACAAGCTTTATTGTAAACTACGACAAAAAGCAGATCATTAATTTTATCTGAAAAACCATCTGCTGCACCACAAAATCCACTGCTCTCATTTAGTCTGCAAGGAACAGGTTTTGCAGGAAAAACAGATATGAGGCACATTCCAATTACTCAAAAAAAAAATCTTTCCGTGAAGTATCTGCAGCATTTCCCTTCTCGCCACTGTTGTGTGCAGGTGTGCAGAGTTTGCAGTTATCTTTTCCTAACAAGGCTGAGTCGCAGTGACACAAGGGGAAAAAAATATAAAAGTTAAAACACTCCCTCCCCTCCTGTCTCTCCTTGAAAGCCTGATGTCATCTTCAGGTTAGCATGTGCACACAAGAAGCCACTAACGAGGTTCTATGCCACAGCAGGGTCATCCAGCACTGACAAAACACGTCAGAGTCACACACAGAAACACTTCCCTGCAGCGCTCAATCGCGGTTGGGTTTATGTTGTGAGACTTGTAAGACATGACAAAACCTGTAGCTGACAACAAACTAATTAATTCAAAGTCATTTAGGTGCCAACATTTGACAGGAACTCCAAATATGAAATTCTCCTGCACACATAAGTGGAGTAAAAGTACTTTACAGTCCTTTAAATGTCTGATTTTATGTAGGAAATCCTGCTCCGTTGTACTATAAGTTACTTTAACCTTCGTGTTGTCCTGTGGGTCAAAATTGACCCGGTTTAAAGTTTGAAAATGTGGAAAAAACATGTATTTTCTCAGTGAAACTTCTGATGTCCACATTTTCAACATTTTTGGGAAATCTTTGAACATTTTTTGGTGGAAAAAAGAAATGTTAAAAATGTTTCTTAATAACATTCACAAAAAAAAATCAACCAAAATCCAGCGAAATTCGCTGGATTTTGGTTGATTTTTTTTGTGAATGTTCTTAAAAAATATATTAAAAGTTTTACTGATATATATGGAATCACTTTTTTTTTTTTAAATTTAAAGGAAACTTTTAAGGAATTATTGGAATTTCCTTTCTGAAGGTTTTGCAAATTTTCAGAAATTTGGGAAATTTTTTTGCTGAATTTTTGGATTTTTTTCAGACAAGGAAACAGTATTTTTTGGTGCCTGTAAATGATGACAACAGGAGGGTTAATGTGCTTTACCCTTTAAAGGGCATTCATTGAAATACTCTGAAATTCAAAATTTCAACCCCAGAGTGTTATTGGAGAACGTAAGACTTTTTTACTTTTGTGTATGATTTTCATGTTGAAATTCAAGGTTAATGAAGTTACCATATATGGCTCCTTGCCCGTTAGCGGTAAAAAAAATCCAAGAAATGTATATATCGTCACTTAGCACAATTAGTCAACCATACAAGTGAGTTTTGTCAACTAATCATGGTTAGTTTGGACATTTCAACCACAAATATGGAAGAGGACTAAGCTGCCAGTCTGTCTTTTACCAATTTGGGAGAAAAGATAAGGTTTGATACGTTCAGGCTTCTGCTGATTGGTCAAACGCCACGATGTAGTGTGATGTAACGTAGAATGATTTTCGCTGATTGGCTGGGTGATAACCACATGCTTCTCGACCTTATATTTAATGTGTACCGAAGTTACCAAATATGATCACTTGCCCGATGAAGAGTTAAAGATAAGCATGAAAAATTAGTAAGGTAGTGTTTATATTTATTCTAAATCCTGCCTATTCTATCGGTTTCCAGGCTTCAAGAGAAGAGAAATTTGTTGATTGTCAGAGATTCTGACCCAACAGAATCCACAGTACCAGAATCCTGTACATCAGGGGTGTCAAACATGCGGCCTGTGGGTCAAAACCGGCCCGCCAGAGGGTCCATTCTGGGCGGCGGGACGACTTTGTAAAATGTAAAAATTACAGAGAAGACATTAAATGCAAATTTGTAAAACTATACATTTAAAATAATTTGTAGACCTTGACAAGCTGTTTTGATCATAAAGTAAAATACTAGTTTGCTCATTGTTCTTTTGTGTCTCATTTTTGTCATTTTGTGTTTCCTTTTTGTCTCGCTTGTGTTTTTTGCCATTTTGCATTTTGCTTTGTTATTTTGTGCGTCATTTTTGTTGCTTGGTTTTTTTTTGTCTCGCTAGTGTAGTTTGACTATTTTTTGTCATTTTGTCTCTTTTTTGTCATTTTTTGTCTCGTGTCATTTTTTGTCTTGTAAGTCACTTTTTTGTTGCTTTGTAAGGTTTTAATGAAATTTTTGTCTTGTTTTGTGTCATTTGTCTGATTTTTTGTCATTTTATTTCTTGATTTTGTTGTTTTGTGCCTTATTTTTTAATATTTTGTCTTGTTTTTGTTGTTTTTTGTCATTTTGTCATGTTTAGTTGTTTATCTCATGTTTTTGTCATTTTGTTTCTTTTTTGTCATTTTTGTCTCATTTGTGTGATTTTTTGTCATTTTTATGTCCATTTTTTTTCGCTGTTTTGTTTCGTGTCGTTTGTGTCGTTTTTTTGTCATTTTGTTACTCTATTATGCTATGATTTTACTGCTCCGGCCCACTGAAAATACACAACATTCAGAACTAAACACCTGTGAGGAAGCACAGAAATCCTCCTCAGCTACTAGTAACGCCCCTGCAGTAAACATGCGGGTGAGTTGGTTGGATAGTAAGTCAAGTGCAGCAGTTGACAGGACAGCTAGCCAACACGCCTGCAGGCAGCTACACACACACGCCTGCATAAATCCCTCAGCTCGGTTGGTTCCCATCCTTCTTATATGACGTGCATTTCACAGTAAGACACACACACACACACACACACACACACACACACACACACACACACACACACACACACACACACACACACACACACACACACACACACACACACACACACACACACACACACACACTCTGCCCTGCAGCCTCCTTAATCTAAGTGTGTAAAAACATGCATGTGTGTGTCTGTGTGAGGGATTGAGGGTACAGTTTACGTGACGTCACTGGTCCATTCATGAGCAACACCCCTCCTCCCCCTCCTCCTCCTCCTCTTCCTCACTACGTAGCTGCTAATGCGATACAAACGCACCACGTGGGGGTCCTTACCCCCTTTTCTAGCCAATCGGAGCTCAGCGCTTAGTGCAACAGACACAAGTACGCACGCTACACACGTGTGCGCACGGACACATGTGAGGCTTAAAAGGCCTGCGGGCTTGAGTTTCACATGACATACTGTTACAGTGTGGAGGGGGACAGCCGATGCATTCCTCCCGGCTAATGCTGCCGAGTCAGATGATGAGAGAAATCAGTGTGAAATCTTGATCAAGACATGAAGGGATGAAGGGATGGAGGGATGGAAAAGTTGTGGGTACGGAAGGATGGATGAGGGAGAGCGATGGATGGAGGAACTGAAATATGGATGACTGGCTGGAGGGCTGTCATCAAAAAAAAAAAGATGGATGCAAAATAGAAACAGCTCTCATCCCTGTTCAGCTGCTTTGTAAACAACCACTGTCTCCAGGCGAGAGAGGAGAGACCCAGGGGAGGGGAGGAGGAGAGAGGGAGTATGAGTGAAAACAAGATAGCACTGCATCAGGAGAAGATATGAAAGAGCGAGAAGGGGGGGATAGAGGGATAGAGAGAGAGCTGTTATGCCCCCACACACCATGACTCATCTCCGGTTTCATACCCAGCGGGAGGAGGCTAGTGTGTGTGCGTGAGAGAGAGACAGTTTGAAGAGCGTACATCTGTACTTGAATCTGCATTCGGAGTTGCTCTGTGTGCACAAGTCTTGCCTCTACGTGATGATGATGATGCGAGTGTGAATGTGTGTGGAGGGGAAGAGGAGGAAAAGGAGGAGGACGAGGAGTGTGTGCTGTCACAACTGGGAACATTTAACAAGTCCCCAGACGATTCCAGCTTAATTGATTCAAGGCTAGAGTCACTTCAGCCTCTCGTGTGCCGCCTTCAGCTCAAAAAATATGGATAAATTGCTCCATCCGCTAATGATCAGCACTAATAGGTGGACATGATATTCTTTGGAGGTTCTCCAGGCGATTATGTGGAGTAGGTGGCCACAATGCACTGCTGAAAAATCACACAGGAGGCAAATGCCCCACTTACACCCCATTAATCCTGCTGACATCTGACTTGCAGCATCACCATCTGCATCCACATGTCAAGTCCTGATTTGGTTGTTTTTGTTTGCATGCAGGTATGGATGCCACACACTCCTCCAGCAGAGAGCTCTGACTTTGAGGAGGTAAACAACAGCCACTCCCCCCTTCTTCTAAAGCCAGCTAGATCTGCACAGCACGAAGCAGCAGCAGGAGGAGGAGGAAGAGGAGGAGGAGAGGGTGAAGGAGGAAGA
Source organism: Amphiprion ocellaris (assembly GCF_022539595.1). Classification (NCBI taxonomy): domain Eukaryota; kingdom Metazoa; phylum Chordata; class Actinopteri; family Pomacentridae; genus Amphiprion; species Amphiprion ocellaris. The sequence continues at coordinate 4,374,254 of NC_072779.1, forward strand.
AGAGAGGAGTTGCTCTAATTCCTTGATGTGTGCATGTGTGTGCTTGCGTGCTCAGCCTTCCTAAAAGCAGCACCGCTCTCTCCTCCCTGGCTTCCTCTGCCTCCCTACCTTTTTTTTTTTTTTGGAGAAACCTGCAGATCCCTGGAGACTGTGAACATTTGGGTGCCACCACCCACCCTTGCACCCTACACCCAACTTCATGCTTCACACTACGCATGCCCCTGCATCCACACACACGAGTTGAAAGTCACATTCCCGGTGCAAATGAGCCTGTTTGATGCAATTACGCACGAAAAATACGCACACTTGGACACTCTCCAAGTGCCAAACACTTGATTCCCACTGGGGCATGTTTGCAGCACAACGTGTCCAAGTTCAAACATTTCACTCCTGTTGTCGCACAGGCTTCTAAAGGTTTTTTGTTTTTTTTTTTAACGCAGATTCCCCTACTCAACCCACATGCACCGCCGCTCACTGTGACTGACAAGTCCGCTCCAAAAGTGCGTACAGACCCGCTGCTGCTGCTAGTGCTACCAGGGCTAGGCTAGCAGCAGCAGCAAAGTGGACTTCAGAGGTCCTGGCTGCAACACTTTTCACATTTCCATCCATAAATAAGTAGCTTTTTAATTACCATGATTGCAGTTAGCGTCTGGTACGGAGACGTCCTCGGTCCTGGACGCAGGAAGGCGATTCCCACAGATTAGGAGATCATTGGAAGCCAAGCACATGTAGTTTAACAGCAGAGCTTTTACTTCAGTTTTGCCCACTCGGTGCCCCCCTGGCAGGCTGCTAGCAGTGCTGCTAAACGGCCCCCACGACTCCTGGTCCACGTTGGGTGACAGGACCGTCCCTTCCCCTCCCCTTCACGGTGCGTGTTGACAGCGCGTCAGCTCTGCAAAGCCCCGACGACCGACGAGTCCAAATCCGAAATAAAATCCTCCCCCCTCCAAAAAAAAGAAAAAAAAGTGGCAGCCACACTGAGATACGGTCAATAACAAGCCGCTGGTCCTGCTGCTGAAGCGGGCTGCGAGGTGCGCACAACACAGCGCTCACAGGAAAGCATGTCGCATTTTGCAAAAAAAAAAAAAAAAAAAAAAAAAGCCCCAAACGTGGTGTCAAAAATCCGACTGTTTTCCTCTCCGGTGCCAGCGGTAACGGGAGGAGGGGACCGGAGCAGCAGGAGGAGGCTGTGGTGCTGTAGAGAGAGGAGAAAGGGTGCTTTATTTCCAAACGATGAGTCAGAAAAGATTGCAAGCCAGTTTCGCAACGTCCCTCCTTCAAAAATAAAACCTCCAGCTCCGTCTTCACTTGCTGCCGTTTCCACTCCTCCGGCCCGGTGTACGTGCACACACCGCTCTGCACTAATGCACAGGCGGGTCTTGTCTTGCAACCTCTCCTCCCACTCCCACTAAAAAAAAAAAGACAACACGGAGAAAAATCAGCTCTTATCATCAGCTTGAAAACTCTTTTGGCGCCATATTTATGGCGTACTTTCAATTCACTGTTACCGCAAACTGCACTTCCTACTCTGACAAATGCTAGATTACTGCGCCTCGGAGAGGAGACGGCGGGGATTGAACCTTCACCTGCTGCCAAGTCTGTCACACACTCACTCTGTGGCACTAAAAAAGTGGCAGAAATATGCATCAGAAACCACATTAAATTTAAATTATTTTCCTGAAGAAAAAATAATATTCTTGTTTAATAATGGAGGATTCACTCATGCAAAATACACTGCATCAGATGCATAAAGATAAGATTTATTCATCCAGAGTACAATACAATAAACAAAGGTTAGTGAAATACGCACAGTTACACCGAGGTTAGTAGTAAAATAGAAATATCAAAAAATACAAAGTAAAAAAAATGCAGTGTCTAAAAGTGTGAAGTGTCTTAAGTGTGTGAAGTGTCTAGAAAAAAAATTTAAAAATAAAAAATATATATTTCAAAAAGTGTTTATCTTTAATATTGTGACTAGAAAAAAATGAAATAACATTTTTAAAAAGATTTTTTTAAGTGTTAATCTTTGATATATATTCTCATCCTGTAAGTGGATTAGATTCACTTGTACACAAAAAATAAAAAATGTTTCCAAAAAGCAGCTGTTTACTTTAAAAACAAAAAAAAAGAATGGTGTTATCCTAAAATATCTAATACAGTTTACATGATTTTTATGACTTGAAAAAAATGATTTGCTTATTTATTAGTAGAGGACAATCATTCTATTCATTCATATGACTGAAAAATACACATATATTAGTGGAGGACTAGTATTCTAGTCCTGTAAGAGAATTAGATTCACTTGCACAGACACAAAAAAAAGTTCCAAAAAAGCGGCTGTTTAATTTAAAAAAAAAAAAAAAGTGGTGCTACTCTAAGATATCTACTACAGTTTACATGACTTAAAGTCTTTGATCTCAATGACTTGTAAAAAAAATTGTGATTTGCTTATTTGTTAGTGGAGGACTCAGTCATGCAATACACACTGCATCAGATGCATGACGTGCTCAACTTCAATATTTATCCTAGTCCTATAAGTGGATGCGATTCACTTGCACACAAGAAATAAAAAATGAAAAAAGTTCCCAAAAAGCAGCTGTATATTCTTAAAAAAGTGGTGCTACCCTAAAATATCTATCACAGTTTACAAGACTTAAACTCTTTTGACTCTTATGACTGGTGAAAAAAAAATTTTTTTTTAAAGTGATTTGCTTATTTATTAGTGAAGGACTCAGTCATTCTATTTATTCATCTAACTAAAAAGTACATATATATTAGTGGACTCAATCATGCCATGCACACTGAACAGGATCTAAAAGATGTTTAACATGTGAAATTTTAAATTAACATTTATGGTAGTCCTGTAAATAAATTCCATTTACTGGCGTGAAAACATTTCTGCAAAGGTTTTCAAAAATCAACTGTTAAATCAAAACTGGAGCCACTTAAAAACCTCTAAACCTGTTTAAATGACTGTTTCATTCTTATAACTAAAAAATAATAGGTTAATTTGTTAGTTAAGGGCTTTATCATGCAGTGCATAAGCCCTAAATGATGCATAACATGTTAAAATTAAAATTTATTGTGGCTCTGTTAAGGGAATATAAAATCACTTTATGCACGAATAAAAAAAGTTTAAGAAATGTCTGCAAAAGTTTCCAAAAAGCAGCTGTTTACTAAAAAGCAGTGCCACCTTAAAACACATCTTAGAGCTGGACTCAATCATGCAATGCACAGTGCATCAGCCCTGAAAGATGTATAACACGTTAAACTTTAAATTAAAATTCTCTCTGGCCTGTGTGTCCTGTTAGGGGAGTAAATTCACTTGCACAAATGGGAAAAAAAGATCTGCAAATTGTATAAGGTTTTCATAAATTCGCTGTTTTCTGGAAAGCAGTAACAAATTAAAATCACCCAAAACAGCTTAAATCACTAAAACTATCTGGTGATTGGACTCCTTTTGTAGAAGGAGAATTAGGGTTTGAAAACAAACTCGTATTGAAATTTGCAGTGCCACTTCTAAAAGCAATGCTTAATCATTGCCATCTGCATTAACTACTGTCAAAAAAAAAAAACTTGGCAGCTGCAGCTTCAGTTTGAAGTGTATCTGCACTTTACTGTAAGTGATAATATCTCTCTACCGGTGATTGATTTGCGCACAGCGATCCAAAGGGAATGGTTGGCAAGCAAATTACCTTCCTTCACATTTTCTCTAAAATCTATATTTAAAGGGGAAGAGGGTGTTTGATCAATGCGTAATCTACTACCATCCACTGTCTCTAAATCACTGTCCTCTGCCTGTTATCAAACATTTTCTTGCACTTTTTCTGCAGTCTAGAGTCATTCGCAGCTATTTCACAAACAAATCCGTCTTCATTTTCTCCACTTTTTTCAGCATGGAGCTTTTATGCGCCCCTCTGCAGTGACAGACAGTGGATCATGTCAACTGTTTGGGTTCATCTTGGCTCAGCTTCCTGGTTTAAAATGTGTGGTCAATACACACACACGCAGAGCCAGGAGGCATGCTAAAAAATTAAGGTCATTCGAATGAACAAATGGGACGATTTGACTTCTATGAAACACACAGGCCAGCATGTTACACACACATAGGCAGTGATGGCAGGTGAACAAATGTTCATTCCAGCGGTATCGTGTGTCACTCAGAAAGTGGAGATAGAGAGGGAGGGAGAGAGGAAAAGAGGGTGTGATGCTGTTTTGCACAAAGTGAAATGAGGCGGTGAAGGACACAGAGGAGGGATTTCTCTGGCACACATTCAAATGCAACAGCAGCATCCCACAATTTTTTTTCCTCCCTGCCTGCCTGCCTCCCTTCTCCTCCACATAATGCAGGCAGGTAGCGTCCCCCGAGGAAACAGCCTGTGACCCTCTCTTTGGTCGTTTTAATGTGCGCTAATGCAATTTCCTGGCTTATGAGATGCACACCATGTTTGTTTAGGAGGCAGATCTAGGTCAAATTGTAGTTTTTCTATTTAATCTACTGGGTGCACCACACGGGTGGGGTTCTCAGTTTTAAGAGGTTAGTATTAATGAGTCAGACGAATGCAGGTTTAAGAAAATTAACCCTCCTGTTCCATTTGACAGGAACTCCAAATAGGAAATTCTCCTGCACACATAAGTGGAGTAAAAGTACTTTACAGTCCTTTAAATGTCTGATTTTATGTAGGAAATCCTGCTCCGTTGTACTATAAGTTACTTTAACCTTCGTGTTGTCCTGCGGGTCAAAATTGACCCGTTTCAAAGTGTGAAAATGTGGGGAAAAATATATATTTTCAAAGTGAAACTTCTGATGTCCACATTTTGAACATTTTTGGGAAATCTCTGAACATTTTTGGTGGAAAAAAAGAAAAGTTAAAAATGTTTCTTAAGAACATTCACAAAAAAATCAACCAAAATCCAGCGAAATTTGCTGGATTTTGGTTGATATTTTTGTGAATGTTCTTAAAGAAAATATTAGAAGTTTTACTGATATATATATGTAATCACTTTAGATATTTTTAGGATTTTTTTGGAAGATTTTTACTCATTTTTTGAAAATATTTACAAGAATTTTCTTGCCAAATTTGGGGGATTTTTTTTAAATAAAACTTTTAAGGAATTATTGGAATTTTCTTCCTGAAGGTTTTGCAAATTTTCAGAAATATGGGGAATTTTTTTGCTGAATTTTTGGATTTTTTTCAGACAAGTTAACGATATTTTTTGGTGCCTGTAAATGATGACAACAGGAGGGTTAAGCTCAAGGAAAGGTTTGCAAGGTTGTTGTACTTCCACAAGTGAAATTCATAGTCCTTATTTTGTCCAGCAAAACAAATTTTGTTTAATATAAAAAGAATAATCTCCTTTTTTTTAATCCTCCTGGTTTAATACTTTTTTGGTTATTACTGTCTTTTCTGTTCTGTACTTTGACATTTAAAGTTTAAACTCTTATTTGTCATGCAGTACCATCAGCGAGGCATCTGATCGGCCCTAAATATATCCAGATGCACATGATAATGGCATTAAACACACAGCCAGAGTCAAGAAGAAGTATCTTCGGCGACAAAAAGAACAAGGAATCCTGCACCATATGGTGTGGCCCCCACAGACTGAGATCAAGTCAGCCTGGGATTATAGAAGAGACAGAAGCAATAGAGACAGATAAATCCACAAAAAGAGCAGCGGAAAGTTCTCCAAGCTGCTTGTTAAAACCTACCTACTAAGTAACTCAAAAACAACAGGGCAAAAGGTAGAAAAATTGGTGCTGCATTAAAGGTAAAAGATGTTTGCACAAATTTTTCTTATTTCTTATTTATATATATATATATATATATATATATATATATATATATATATATATATATATATATATATATATATATATATATATATATATATATATGGTCCAAGTTTTTAAAATTTGATTGATATTGATTTAATTGATTTCTATACCAAGAAATGATAGAAATGTGTTATCAATAGCTACAACATAGCTTTAGTAGTGACACAAGATAAAAGCATTTTAAAAGATAGAATGAAAAAGTTTTTGTGCCACATGTACTGTAGTTTTTCTCATTTTTATGTTTTATGCTTCTTCATTACATTTCAAATCTGTAACATTTACTTGTTTTCTGTATCGACTGACTAGTTTTCAGCTATATAAAGTATACACTTGATATAATAACAGCTTCACTGCCAGCAACTACATGTACATTTTACTTTTACTTTAGTGAGACTTTCAATATAGGACTTTTATGTATCAGAAATTATTTTTACATTGTAGAATTACCACTTTAACTGAAGTAAAATACTGCAGTGAGCCAGGCTGCACAACATTATTACTACAATAGTGATGTGTCCTGTAGTTTTCATCTTTACTATGACTGTACATATACTTAGGGGCAAATATTTAGGTGTAACATTACAAATCTGTACATAACTATGTCTTCATGGTATTATTCAACTCCATCATGTGTAATTTATGAAGAGACAAATACAACAACAAAAAGCTGCATCAGTAACTGTGCTCTATTTTTAAAAGTGTGCTCTATATGGTAGAACTGCAAAAATACCCTCATGGTAACATGAATTTTTAACTTGTGTGCTTCTTTTTCAATTAAAGACAGCATCAGTCTCACAAAGCACAACGAGGACAAAAACAAAAATTCTCATTATTCATATTTAATTGTTCTCACTACCTTGGGACTCCACTCCAGTCGAGTTAATTAGTTTCAAGCGTTTTGCCTTCTCTTTCTTCTTTTTCTTACTTGCGTGTTATAGTCTTCAATAAAATATGTCAGGGCAAGTTGCTGGTAATATAATTTATGATCATCCACTCACCGCAGTTCCCACTAACAATAGCAACACATAGACACACACAGCTTCGGCCAACATTACACCGTTTTTCCATGACACGTTGCGTTTGATTGTCATGACCGCATGCTCCAGGAAATAAAATCAACATGTGAATGCAGAGATGACAGTATTCCTCTAAAAGCTGCTGTGGGTTGATGTTACCATGGAGTCAGTGTGGGGATACTGTAGCTATACACTATATTATGGCCCCAGTATCAATGTCAACTCAAATTAGGCCAATGGACGGGTATATATCCTGATTTTTAAACAGTGGGTCAGGATTCAGGACCTGAAATAGCTAGCAGGCCCTACTGTTCCAGTATCCCTACATGTCAAGAGCACTGGTTTTTAATTAGTCTGGGTCCCAGGGTGACAGACTACATTTATCACTTGGGTCCCAAGCCTAAAATGTTAAAGCACCCCTCCTTTATGGGGAACTAAAGTCAGTAGCCTAATTCTGACAGTCCAGCCCCAAAGTACAGTTTAAGACATGGTCTTTCTTTAACATTAAGATTAATGGTATTGAAGCAATTTTACAATACTTAGCCTTCTAACACTGTTCAAACAATTGAGAAAGAGACATCGTAAAACAAAGGTAAACAAATTAACACATGCTTGCTGATATTGATTTTTATATATATATATATATATATATATATATATATATATATATATATATATATATATATATATATATATATATATATATATATATATATATATATATATATATATATATATATAAAAATAATAATAATAGTTATATATAAAATCTAAAGAGTGCATACTTTTACTCAGATTGGGGTGTCAGTGACATGCTCCCACTCAGAATTTGTCTTGTCAACACACCACAACGTAAAGAAGCTGCAGAAGAAGTCTGAATGTTATCAAGGTAAATGGGCGGACAAAGACAAGTCTGGCAACGATATACTGAATGAATAAATAACTGCTTGAGTGAGGTTATTGAGAACTTGTGGCCTCTATCCATAGCAATGAGATATCCATGTAAATCCTACATTTGCTAAAGGGCTTTGTCACTTGAATATAAATAGCTGTTCTGTTAGAGCTGTTGCTGCCGCTATTGCACACCATTCAACAAAATGTGAAGAGGGAACATCAGTAAATGAGTTAAAGCATGAAATTGAATGAAAACTTAAAGGCATTTCTCAAATTAACTGCTCAACAGAGTGCAGCTTTTGAAGTCTGTGCTGTGCTGTGGGTTACAAACACCCCGATAAACATGTGTAGAAGGTTTATTATGCTCCCTCTCCTCACAGTTGATATTCACAGACACTTCACAGAGCGAGTTCATTCTTTCTCACTGGCACTCCCCCAGGCTGAAAGGCCTACCTGTTGTCTACGTGTTTCCCAATTATAGTTTTCTCCTGAGTAAGCATACATTAGGTGACTCATCAAGAACGGCTTTCTGCCAAAGCTGGCTGGAACAGAGTGTATTATTTCAGCATCAGTGTATATTTCAGGCTGAGAGGGGGAGAGCGAGGCCATAAACTTAATGGGTTAGTTCACTCAATAAAGCGGTGACTTGTATGACTTGGAAGCTGCCCAAAATACAACATAGCCGGGAGCGCCGCCGGTGGTTTTTTTCAGGGGGAATTTGAGAGGAGGTGAAAGTAGGTGTGCTTGTACTTGTGAGTTTTCTTGTCATTGTAGGGCTGAGTCATGAGGAAGGAAAACAGAGAAAAAATATCGGAGGTGAGAGCATTTTAGAGGGAACACGTCATATAGAAACAGACTCAGAATTGGTGTCTTGTGTTAAGATTAGGAGGGTCAGTATATAATTGAGGGATTTTTCAAAGTCCATGGGATATATTTTGCATACATTTTTATTAAAAGTAAGAAAATTCATGTTTTTTATGTTCATTATGATCATGTCTTTACAAATTCCATAATTATTTGTTATGGAATCAATAACCGATTAATAAGAAATGACTGGATATCACTAAGATGTCAACTATGATACCTGTCAACTATATTACAAAAAGTCCCACAATTATATATTGACCCATCCAGAATGACTTGAAAATGATCCATAATTGCTGAAAATTAGTCCAGAATGACGTGAAATTTGTCTTAAATGACTTGAAAATTATCCCAGAGACACAAAAATTATCTAAAACGACGAGAAACGATTCAAGCTGACATAAAATGTGCTGAAAATGACTCTAAAATTGTCCAAAATGACTCGAAAATTATCCATAATTGCAGAAAATTCGTCCAGAATGGCAAGAAATTTGTCATAAATTACTTGAAAATAATCCCAAAGACACAAAATTATACAAAATGATGAGAAAAGATCCCAGGTGAAAAACTTGTTGAAAATGACAAGAAAATTGTCCAAAATGACTCAAAACTTGTCCAAAATGACTCAAAAATTGTCCAAAATGACTTGAAAATTATTAATAATTACGGAAAATGAGTCCAGAATGACATGAAGTTTGTCCCATGTGACTTGAAAATTATCCCCAAGACACAAAAATTGTCCAAAATGACTAAAAAATTGTCCGGGTCAGTATATAATTGAGGGACTTTTGAAGTCCATGGGATATATCTTGCATAAATTTTTATTAATTTTTTTTTAAAATAGCGTGTTTTATGTTTATTATGATCATATCTTTACAAATATTATAATTATTTATTATGGAAACAGTCACTTGAAAATAAACCATGACTGGATCTCACTAAAATGCCAACTAAATAACCGTCCCAATTTAATAACAACCATCTTCTAATTAGCTAAACAATAACAAAATGAGTGTATTCAGAAATAGTTTTGATTGTGTTCTTTTTATTAAGTTGAGATAATCATGACAGATGTTTCTTTTTCTGGCAATATATCAAATTTTATATGGAAAATAACAAATTATATCTGTGTCCGGGAAATCACTTTCCACTAAGTTCCCCATTACAAAAACACCTCTCAAGGAAGTGTGTTAATTCCAGATCACATGACCTGCTCCACATGATGTCATTTCCTCCTGAAGAAAAGACTGGCCAGACTCCAAGGCTTTCTGAGTTATTTAAAATAAAGTAGTGTGTGAGTCAAGTGTGGATTTGTGGCATGTCAACAGGTTTACTACAGTATCTTTAGAAATAACTTTCAATTTCAATTTTACTCAATTGTATATATAATATTTAGAAGACTCTTTCTGTAAAATGCCATGTGGTGTTTGGTTATAGTTGTTTTATGTTGATTTTAGGCCTGAAAACAGCAAAAATGTCAACTATGATACCTGTCACAAAAAGTCCCGCAATTACATATTGACCCTGGAGTTACAAGTTAACAGTGTAAAATGGGTCCTAATACATGCATACATGGAGAAAAAAATAGTGCAACTCTTTGCACAGAGATGCATTTAGTGTGTGCATGAATGAGTAGGAAGATCCAGACAGCACCGGGTTCTAGTGGTCTGTCGTGTCGGTGCGTGAACACTGACCGTTGAGCATCAGTTTTGTAACCACTTATAGTAAACTGACACTGCGTGGAAATAGAATTACAGTGTTCAGAGCTGCATGGAAAACAGGAGGAAGCTGAAACATCTGTGATATGTTTAAAAGGCAAAGAAGGAGAATGTCAAAAAACATTTTACAGCTTACAAATTAATCCAACTTAAACACTGGAGGCTGTAGTCTGACTCATTCATCGTAAAGTTTTTATTTTGTTTCTAAATTTTGCTTGCTCAGAATTGTCAACTTTGACAAACCCAATGAAACTGAAGCTGTTTCTTTTGTATCTGACCAAAGAGATGCTTAAATTAGGATGTTAATTAACATAAACGTTAAAGCTGCTTAATGTGTTGGCCTTCTTTTCAGTCAATCAAGTTAAGCTGAACCAGAGCAGCATGCTAATTATTTTAGATTCACAAAGTAACTCAAATTCACAGCAGCCTGGTGTTTGGACTTAGCTTTACATGTGGCCCAGAGTGGATCTCTACAGGTGAGACAGTCCTTTAATCAGCTCGCTTTAGTGTTTTCAATCCTCACCAGACCTGTCACACTGGAAGAAAAAAAACGATTCCTGTCTAGAGCTGCACAGACATTAGTTCATTTTTTCATGTCTGGCATCTGTTCCAACCTGCTCGGTCTTTCTTTGGCTTCAACTCTGATACAGATTTCAGACATTTAGGTAATTCAATAAGTCTGTGATATTCCAAGCTTCCATGCTTTAGTAGCTTAAAACATAAATGAGTTTTGCACTGAAGATTTGTTTGGGATTGTTTATGTCCATTCTGAATGAAAAGTTAAAAATTATGGTGAAAACGTGCTACATTTCCGATCTGTTGACCCCTTATGAGCCTGCTCGCGGCCTTAGATTCTCAGGTGGATCCCTTCTGGTCATTACAAAGTCGAGCCTTAAATCTAAAGGTGATCGAGCGTTCTCCATCAGGACCTCGACTTTGGAATGACCTGCCTGAAGAGATTAGACCTGCAGAGTCAGTAACTTCTTTTAAATCACTTCTTAAAACCCACTTTTATACACTTGCTTTTACGTGAAGTATACTTTTAGCTCAGTGTTTTATTCTGTATTATGTCCTGTTTATTTTAGATGTTCCCTCTTGTTTTATTTTACTTTTAGCTGCTTGGTTCTTTGGTGTGATGTTATCTCTCTAATTCTTTAATTCTCTATTTTTTTTGACTTATAATTTTAAACCTCAATCTTGTTCTTTAATTTAATTGTCAAACTGCCTAGTTCCCTTGCTTGATTTGCGTGCTAATCTAGCTAATTATTCATTTAATTTATTGTCATTTTTACTATTTATTTTTAATTGAATTCAGTTTTAGTTCACAGTAAGTTAATAAAACTAAGCCCTGTATTTTCCTCCGATATGTAGCTTTTATCTGACTTTATGTGCTCTGGAAACACACCCAGCGACAGAGCAGCAAGCTGGTGTGTCTGTCCGTCCCTCTGTCTTCACGTTGCCTTCCCCTGGAATCCTTCTGCATATCAATGACTTCATGTCAAAACAAGCCCCAAACCCTCCACTCTGAGTGAATGATAGAGTTAGAAGGAAAGGAGACTCTTGCTGGGCATATATCTGTCTCCAGAGAGGGAAAAGGAGGCCACACGTGTGTGTTTGTGCATATCTGTGAGCCTGAATGACTGCTCATAAGCCTCTTTACATAGACTGCAGGTTAAAAGTCCAGCGTTTCTCTCTGATCATTCCTGGCAGGCTGGTCAAGTGTAGATTTCACTCGAATGAGAAGAAGGCAGAAACATGAAAGCAACTGAGTGACTGAGTGAGTGTGTGTGTGGTGTAGATATTTCACTACCTGCTCTGTGAATTTTACATCTTTTGGCAAAGCAAGAAACATGGAAAGACGGCGCTTGAATATGGAGGACTAAAAGTGCCAAAATTAAATAAATAAATACATCATTAAATAATTAATTAAATATGTCATTAATTAATTAAAATTGGAATTAAATATGTCATTAATTAATTAAAATTGGAATTAAATATTTCATTAATTAATTAAAATTGGAATTAAATATTTCATTAATTAATTAAAATTGGAATGAAATACTTAAATGTGTTATTAAATAAATATATCATTAAATAATTAAATATGTCATTAATTAATTAAAATTGGCATTAAATATGTCATTAATTAATTAAAATTGGCATTAAATATGTCATTAATTAATTAAAATTGGAATTAAATACATAAATGTGTTATTAAATATGTCATTAATTTATTAAAATAACAATTATTTTAAGTAAAAAACATATTTCATTATTTCACTATTTAATTAATTATTTCATGGTCCTTGCGTTGCAGTGGATCATGAATTTATTTTATCTGTCAACCTCGCCCGTCAAAGTCGGTGGGCGGATCCTAACACCTGATTGGTTACCCTGCACATCAAGTCAAGGCAAATCGATTCCAGATAATGGATTGACGCAGAGCTTGTGAACACATTCCGATACACTGGGTGGCGCTATTCACCTCTACGTTGGTTTGGATACTCAATAAAACAAAACTTTATTAGCAACCGCTAAAGACTCGGTCCTCTTTCCCAAATGTTGATACATTCGGTGCAAGACAAATTTTCTTTTAGCACTTCCTTTAGCATCTACTCGGCGCGCCACGGCTCGTCTCGGTTTAGTTGTTTTTCCATTACATTGAGTACCACCTCATCGTGGGTTGAGTCGTCATAGCACGGTGGCCCGAAAGTCCCTTACCGTCATTTTTGTGCGACACAAACGCAATGCAACAATGTACATGGAGGCGATAGTACACCTGCTGCTCGGTCTGTGGCTTTCTGTCAGATTCAGAGTAACAGAAGAGTCGGAGAAAGCTGAGAGCGACGAGTCGAAACACTCAGGAGACACACAGGAGAGTTTGGGAGGCGATACAGCAGTATCAAGCTGAAGACATGTGAGGGTAAGCTAATGCTAGTTCGCTAGCTATCGTGTATCAGTCCTGTGAACGACCCTGTAATGGCTGCAGTTTGTCGCTATTAGGTATTAAAATATGTATGCTGTGTATGTGTTTCAGATGCTCTCTGATGAGACTTCATGGGATTTACCTGAAGCAGCAGCACATGAGCCTGCAGTGGCACAAGGTGTAGAGGAGGAGGACAGAGATGTACAGGATGCACTGATGCACTACGTGTCATGCAAAGTTATTCTTCTTGTTATACTTCTGTTTTTCTGTCCCCGGACCGCTATTGTTTTCTTTAATGCAATTCTGACAATAAACTTTTGTAGATGTGTCTATGCTATTGTTTGTTTGTGAAGGTTAGCAAGATTAAATAAAAAATTAAACGCCAAAACATTAAAACAGCTGTTTTAAGAAAATTCCAGTTTGATAAATCAGTATTGCTTTGGTGTAATTCAGTCACCAGAATTATGAACCATAAAGGAGTTTGTGTTAAAACATGTTAAATCCCATTAAACACAAATACATTATTAGGGAATATAGAATTGTTTGGTTCAGACTGTTGACTCTTTTCCTACCAGTGTCTTAACAGACAAAATGAAAAGTTATGATGCAATCACATAAGTCACAAAATAGTTTATTAGTCAGCAGCAAAATCAAAACTATTTACAATGTGCAAAGTACAAACTGTGGTGGGCCTCTCCTACAGTGGAGGGCTAAAAGTAAAACTATATACAACTACAGGTGCTGGTCATATAATTAGAATATCATGAAAAAAGTTGTTCATTATTTCAGTAATTCCATTCAAAAAGTGAAACTTGTATATTATACTCATTCATTACACAGAGACTGATATATTTCAAATGTTTATTTCTCTTAACTTTGATGATTATACCTGAATACTAACAAAAATCTCAAATTTGGTATCTCTGAAAATTAGAATATTGTAGAAAGGTTCAATATTGAAGACACCTCTAATCAGCTAATTAACTCAAAACACCTGCAAAGGCCTTTAAATGGTCTCTCAGCCTAGTTCTGTAGGCTACACAATCATGGGGAAGACTACTGACCTGACAGTTGTCCAAAAGACAAGCTTTTTCGTGATATTCTAATTATATGACCAGCACTTGTAAATCTCAAGTCTATGGGAGGTGGACTCGCTCACACTCGCCGGCTGCCCACTGCCTACCCAGCTACCCCAGCTGCCCCAGCACACCCAGGAATGACTGGTTGAAGGCAGTATTCTGGGCCAGCTTCATTCTCTCTTGCCTCGCTGAGGAGCAACCAGATGTTCTCATCATGCTGGGCATGACTCCACTCCTCCTCAGCCTGCATCTCCACAAGTACGCTAGGAAGGTCCAATTTTCTGTGGCCCCCTTTCCTCTTGCCTAGACCAAAGACAGAAAAGTGATCAGAGTCAGCTTTAATGGCCAAGTAAGTACACAATATACACAGAATTTGGTTTCGGCTGTTGGTGTCATCCTAGGAATATGGAAGAGAATAATAAAAAATAAACAATAGAAAGAGGAACAGGGAGGAAAAAGAAATAGTAGTAAAATAGAACACAATATAAACAGAAATGTACAGCTAGACTGGAATGTATGAACACATTAGCAAAATGGTAATTGCTATAAACACAGTAGTGGCGATTTTTGTGTACAGGGCACTGTAGTCCAAATGTCCAGGGTGAGTGGGGTCTCTGATGATGTTTTCTGCAGTCCGTACTATGGGCTGTAGTCTGTTTCTGTCCTGCTGTGTGGTTGATCCAGAGGTGCACAGGACAGATTGTATGACTGCAGTGTAGAACTGGATCAACAGCTCATGTGGCAGGCCATGTCTCCTCAGCTGTCGTAGGAAATACATCCTCTGCTGAGCCTTTTTCAGGAGGTCCTGAGAGATTGTAATCCCCAGGAGCTGGAAGGACTCCACAGCTATGATGTGATGTGTTTAGCCACCCGTCCATCCATTTTCAATCATGATCATGTCTTTGATACTTTAATAAACTTCTGGCACTCTTCGCTTTAACCAAAGCACAAGCAGTAACTGCTCCACCACAAACAAAAACGACGTGGTGTGAACTTCATTTCATCCTGTGCACATTTTGGAGTTGCTAAGAAGAGCTGTGTTTTCTCATTTTTATGTATATTTTCATTCAGTTTCACAGCTACCTAGTGACTATAAGAAGAATGGTTGCAATACTACACTGCACCAGAACGTAAATTAATTAGAGTGACTTACTTGTTAAATCAATAGAAAATAAATGCAGCTGCATGTGTTCTGTTTATGTGTCACTGTAGCTACATGTAGCTTTCATCAGGTGTTCCTGAGCTGGCTGCTGCACAGTTTGCATTTACACCTGCCTCAATTCTTGGTCATTGGTCTCGTTGTTCTGATCATGCTTGCAGGCATTTACACCTGTAGTAATAATAATACGAAAATCAACCATGCTCTCTGTTTACCGTGTCTTACCGGTGATAAGACGTTGCTGTGACGTGCTGGTGTCGGTGTCCGAGCTGGTGCTGGAGAGGAGACAGGGCAGCCGGGGGCTCCGCGACGGAGGTGGAGTAGGCTTCGCATGTGGAAAGGGATTCTTGAACAGAAATAAACACTCACTCTAAGTACAAGAAAAACACGGCATGCTGACTGAAGTATTAGCTTCTGAGAGCTAAACGTTAGAAACAGCAGCACGAAATACAAGCAGAGCACGGAGTTAGCGCCGATGGCTAACTAGTTATCTTATTGTCTGCTACAGGAGACAACGACGTTACTTTCTAAAAATACTTGTTTGCTTAAAAGAAGGTTGCCACCAATGGAATAAATGATGTATAAGTTTCTTGAAGTCACAAAACACTCACCGTCCTCGAACGTCTCCAACAATGCAGCGGCTGAGTCTCCCTCCTGTTGCTGGCGGTGCGGTGCCAGTAAATAGCTTCCATTAAACCTCTTCCAACACCTCCTGGTTGACCCACGCCGGCCGTTGTGGTCCTGGGTGGACCGATAGTCATTTTTGAGCTTTTTCAGCTTCTCCCTACACTGCTTCTGTCCTCTTTATATACAGTCTACTGTATATGTGAGCGGCCATCCGCTCAGAGACCTCCTGATAAACTTTCTCCGTCCAGCTCTCTCTGTATTCTTTGGTCCGCCACCAAAGACAAAGTCTCGACCTCTTCATTCACCCACGGTACAGGTCTGGCTGTCACATTAAAATTATGAAGAACAGAGAGTTTCGTGAAGAGCAATGCACACCGTCGCTGTTTACAGTCATTTTTTAATGCAGGATTTTGTTTTCGTGCTGAAGTTGCTCTGTGTCGTCACTCCCTGTCCAATCAGTGGCCTGCACTATGTAAACGCCACATTATCGGCTCATCTCAGCTCGCTGGGAACCTCAGCCGAGAAGGTGCTGAAAATTAGTCCGTATGGAAACGCTCGCAAACAAAGATGAGACGAGCCGTACCGTGCCGAGTAGATGCTTGTGGAATCGCGGCTAAACAAAGACGAGCGGAGCCGTGCCGCGCCGAGTAGGTCCTAAAGGAAAAGCGCTCGACACTCCGAGCATCGCTGCAATTTGACAGGCTGGTAATCCACAAAGAACGTGATGTTCCAGAACTTCCCTCGGTATGCCAAACGCCCTGGTCCCTGTGTGTGCTCCTGTTGCACCCTGGTACCAGAAAACCGGCGGAGTACTTCCTCTAAATTTGCAGTCACTCTACGGTCAACATCTTGGTCGGAAAGTGCGGAAATAACTTCAACAACGTCAATAAATTCCTCTGCTTTACACGCTACATGCTCGCGGTCAGCAGGTCCTGCTTCCACATACTCTGCAAGGTCTAAAATATCTCTCACCAACTCTCTAGAAAGTTCACAGCGACTCTCCCTCTACACAGCCACCATGTTTAGAAAGACTTCTACTTCCGGTTTCAAGGCAGACAAAAGCAGTGGATTAGACTAGATTCACGTTAGTCCCGCCCACGGACTTTGACGGGCGAGGTTGACAGATAAAATTAATTCATGATCCACTGCAACACAAGGACCATGAAATAATTAATTAAATCGTGAAATAATGAAATATGTTTTTTACTTAAAATAATTGTTATTTTAATAAATTAATGACATATTTAATAACACATTTATGTATTTAATTCCAATTTTAATTAATTAATGACATATTTAATTCCAATTTTAACTAATTAATGACATATTTAATTATTTAATGATATATTTATTTAATAACACATTTAAGTATTTAATTCCAATTTTAATTAATTAATGAAATATTTAATTCCAATTTTAATTAATTAATGACATATTTAATTAATTATTTAATGATGTATTTATTTATTTAATTTTGGCACTTTTAGTCCTCCATACTTGAAGGGGGAGCAAGATGCCAAAGAAGCCTGAAGCTGTTGGCCCTCCATTCTACGGCTGGCCAGTGAGGCTCGCTGGCAGCAATGAAAAGACTCTGAGTAGCCTTCTTCAATTTTAAAAGACTAATACAGCCAGGCAGTCTTCACAGCAAATATGTTGACATGCCAGTGGAAAAGGTGCAGGTGTAATTAACATTACAGACGGATGCATTTAGTTTAAGAGCATCAATGTCAGCGTCCAGGTAAAAATAATCTCATCAGTTTTCAGTTAAAGAGTTCTACAGTGAGACAAAATAAAAATATTTTGTTATTATAAATTTAAAATTACATAATCATATTGCTTTTTGTTATTGTTGTTGTTATATTTCAGACATGCCACTTTACCATAAAGCCAAAAAGAGAACAAACCACACAAAATGAGTGCAGTCTGTTAGTTAGCAAATTTCTTTATAAAAACGTACAAAGTTTATTTTTCTTTTTTGAAATTTAAGCATATTGTAAGTTTAGTTTAGCTAGTGTAATATAAAAAGCTTCCTTCTTGATCATATGACATCATACAAAATTACACATTTTAAACAGATTCATAAATAAACTCACTTGATTCATTTTGCTGCAATAACTTCAAATTTGAATGAGCAAATTATCCAACAAAGGCACACAAAAAGTTACTTGTTAAGTGATAATATGCCACAGCACCTTTTATACCCTGTGCATATTCCTGTTTCTATGTATGTGTTTGTGTTTATGTTTTGACAAAAAATCTTTAATACTCACTTACTGCTGACTAAATGTTTGCATTTGAATTAACTTCTTTACTGTGTAATATTCAGGTACAATCCTTCAAGACACAATTCAATGATCCAAAACTTTAAATGATGTTGATACAGTATTTACTAAGGCAACAAGCACAAAATAAACAAAAATATAATAACAACATAAACTGTGACGGGTGTGATTCAAGTAGCATAAAGAAAACCAATAAAGAAAAAAGTTTCAGGGCGTTTCCGTCTGTCCTATAATAAAAAGCTTTAGCGTAAAGCTGGAGTTCATTCTTCCATCTGTTGGTTTGGGGCTTTATCTTGAAATATTTAAATCTATATTTGAAGTGTTTGCCCAACAGAAACAAGTCGTACAGCTTTAACCAACATCATATTTTACATAATTTGCTGTGAAATCATAGGAAAATCCCTGCATGTGTTCAGAATGAAAGAAAATATATCATTTTAGGTAGGATTGGATAAAACAAATATTGTTTCCCTGAGAAAATGTTTTCTTTCTAGCTAATTAAGATATGTGTCGTGCTGACAGAACATTTCTAGTAAACTTACTGGGTCAATATATAATTGCGAGACATTTTGTAACATAGTTGACAGGTATCATAGTTGATATTTTTGCTGTTTTCAGGCGTAAAATCAACATACAACTATAACCAAACACCACATGGCATTTTTAGAGAAAGTTTTTAACCTCTGTTTGCATCCTAAAATGACATTATACTTCAGAGTGGACTTGCACTTGAGGTGAATTTGAATTGAATGAGTCGCCATGTCGCACTTTGAGCACTTACCGCCATCACCGTGTGGCGCTGTTTAAAACAAGTTTAGCCGAAAAACAACCTCGAAGACCCGCTTGGAAAACAGGAAGCAGCCCTTGTTGACTCCACCATAGGAAGAGCAAGATGTCTACGCTGGACGTGGAGGATTTCATTCAGCAAAACAGAGCCGTGGCCGACCAGGTGGAGACTTACCGGGGCTACTGGGAGAGCGAGAAGCACTGGGAGCCGCGGAGGGAGTTCATCCTGCGGAACATAGGCGACTTCGACGACGAGCAGCTGGACCAGCTCCTCTCCCTGTCCATGGTGTGGGCCAACAACGTTTTCCTCGGCTGTCGGTACGTAAACAGTGTGTTTTTAGGAATAAATTCGCCGTTTTGTCGGACAGCTCTTACATTTTCCGTCAATTGACTGATATAAAACTGCGTCACAGCCGTTAAAAATCCCTCTGCGTAGTATGTTTAGTCACAGTTTAGCATCTAAGCCAACGACTTAGCGCTCGACTTGACCGCTCCTCAATTAAATATTTAACGAACTCGACATTAAATACAAACAAATTAAATATTTCCTCTTACCTGAGGTCAGTAAATTATTTGATAGAAAAGCTAATAATTGATAAATTGTAGTTTTGTGTAATATTTTGGTCTGCGGCTTCTTCTTCGTGTTATGTTTTTAGCGCTGTATCGGACTCACTGCTGCCCTCTCTGGCCGCCAAACGACCAATAACACAGCTCTGCAGAGTTTTAAAGGACAGATTCACAAATTTTCAAGTCTTTCTTAAAAACAAATAGCCAGACACCCAAATGAACATCACTGTTATCAATTTTCCTGTTCATATTGGCCCTTAAAGGAGCCTCGATAATGTATTCTCCTTTCATATGATGGGAAATGAAATCAAAACTATCTGCCAGAGGAAATTATTGTGGCTGAGTCAGTGACCTTTTTTAAGTTTCCTCTCATAACATTTGTTCGAGAGCCTTTCCTGATTTTACCTGAGTTTTAGTTTCCTTCTAAGCATCTCTGTTTCTTTCAGTACCTTTGGTTTACATACATCAAATTAAATCTGATAATTTTAGAACTTGTTTGAGGCTTCCTCAATCAAGTGTGTGTCTTAGTAAGTTATAGTCTTTATTATCCAAAGTTCCCTCTTTTGTTCCTGTCCCCTCACAGCTCAAGCTCAACAGGGAAATGTGAACACTACTTTACACTGCACCACTATGGAAGATATTTGCTTGATGTACCTTTTCCCAAACTTTGCGACGCCACATCTAAACTTCTATTAACCTTAAGGGGAGAGTCACAAATTGAAATCACAATTTAAATCTATGCAATTAGCAAATTCCAAAGGCTGTAGTTTAGGATTAACTTAAGGATGTCAGAACCAGGGTTTAAAGGGTTGTGTCAATGGTTTCACTATGTAATTCAGACATGTGGGCTGTGGTTTGACTGACATAAACCCAATCTTGTTACTTAATAACTACACCTTATATGTTTTGCAGTGTGTCTGACCCAGGGTTTAAACTGCTGTGTCAGAGGTTTTACGAATCCATGCTACAGTCATGCTTTTGAGGGTGTCACCTGTGGTAATGGTTCAATATATTGCGTAATGTCCAGTGAACACAACCTGTTAAAAACTTAATACAGGCAGTAGGGCTAAACAATTTTGAAAAAATGTTGACGTGCCATTTTTCTGACAGATTTTGTGATTTGATTTGTCATATAATTTTTTTATATGTCAAGCTTGAGTTTAATATTCACTGTGTAATAGATTTAAAGCATGCAATAGAACATTACCACATGAGACTCTGTCAAAAGTGTGACTGTTACACAAGAAGGACGGCATGAATTTGTAAAACTTCTGACACAGCAGTTTAAACTCTGGGTCAGACACGCTGCAAAATGTATGAGGTGTATTTATTAAGTAACAGGACTGGGCTCATGTCAGTCAAACCACAGAGTGCATGTCTAAATTAGGTGGTGTTCATTAATCAGAGGGCAGCATAAACCACCCCTAAAAGGTTGCATAGGGTGCAATTAGTTTTCCAATAATTATATTCAAATTGTTTTCAGAATCATTCAGTTAACCCTGTAAGAGCTGAATATAGAAAAGAATTTGCAAAAAATATCTATGTATACAAACCCAAATATAGAAAAAATAGCAAAAAAGAAAAGACAAAAAAATCATTAATAATATATAAACCCAAATATAGAAGAAAATGATCCAAAAAAGAAATACTTTAGTTTCTGATTCTTTTGTTCAGATATTAGGTGAATAGACAGATGTTATTTACCTTGCTTGACAGTTTTGGCGAACACTCTCGTCTTCCTCAGAAGCGTCTCACTGACAGCCTGTGACGTGTCAACTGGCAGATTTTGACAGCCGGCATTTGCGACTCTACTGGGCGTGCCACAAATGCCGGTGTCAAAATCAGCCGGCTGACAGAGTGTTCACCGAAACTGTCAAGCAAGGTAAATAACATCCATCCATTCACCTAATGTCTGAACAAAAGAATCAGAAACTAAAGTATCAACAAGAAGACGTGATGAACATTTTTGAGCCAATAAAATAAACAGAAAAAATTCTTTATACATGAACCCAAATATAGAAAAAACGGCAAAAATAACATTAAAACTATAAAATATAATATATAAATCCAAATATAGAAGAAAATGAGCAAAAAACAAAGAATATATATATGTAAACCCAAATATCGAAAAAATACCAAAAAATAAAACCAAAAAAATCTAAATAATAATAATACATAGACCCAAATATAGAATAAGCAAAAAAAACCCTAAAAAATACAGAAAGAAATTAGCAAAAAATTATGTGTGTGTGCGTGTATATATATATAGCTATAGTCTATTTTTCTCTCTAAACCTTCTCTAAAAAATCTGAACCACAGGGGTGAATTAAGGTTGTTATATTGAGATAACACATCTCTTCACTAATGGCAGGTATAGCACTGAGCTCCTGGACAGAGTGAAGGAAATGGCTGAAGGCATCGTGGTGGAGGATGCACCGGTTTTCAAGACGAGAGATGAGATTATGAAGAAGCAACAGGTCGGTCTGCAGAGAAACACACCGATACACACAGATATGTTGAAAGAGAAAATTCCTCATGTATTTGTCTTTTCTATCACAGGGTCGATGATCGGAAGGATAGTTTTGGATCAAGAGTGATCAGCTGTTGAGCACCGACAGGATGTGCTTGCATCAGCTTGGACCACATTTTTATGGTTTTACAATCCTGCCTCATTTATATTGGATTTGAAAAGCAGAAAGACTGTCTTCCTCAGATTTCCAGACTTTCAGTTGTAGAGAGATGGCAAAGTGTTTTTTGGTCACTCATTTCTAACCATGATGTTACATTTTTAAGTGTACTGTTGTTTTTAGGGATATTTTTATTTTATAAATTCATGTGGAAGATGACAGTGGATGTCTTAGTGTTGCTGTCTGAAGCAGAATAAAGGACTTGTGTTTTCTACTCATGAGTTTGCTTTTTTTTTGCTGTAAAAATAATGCAAAATATATCATAAATAATGCCAATATAGATGTGTGTAATGGGCATTTTTACATTTTGGAGCTACTTTGTGGTTGATAAGTGAATTCACAAGCAAATTTTTTTTTCAATATCATGCAATGAAAGATAAATATTTGATTACATCTTGAATTTTAATAAAGAATCTGTTGATTTTTGTGCTTTTAGCCTAAATTATTATGGTAGATAAAATGGTAACAGGCATAAAATGTCTAAAAGGTAGCAATGCATTTAATTTTCAGAAAATTTCTTATTAGTAAAACCAATATTGGAAATGATGGATGTTACTGGCAAAGGTTGAAAAATGACAAAAAATGATGCATTGGGAGGAAGAACCATAAACTCAACCTGCATCAAAGTCTGAAAAATGTGTTTTATTATGTTTATACAGCATATTGTTATAAGTATACATTTTTTGTTTAATTCACAAAATTTTATAACATATCCCTTCTGCTTATTAGGTGAAATAAGACTAGCCACAATATGACCTTTTACTGTCTAAGAAAAGAGGAATTGTGTTTTATGATGACTGATTATTTAGCTGCAGTTGGGCAGGGTTAACTCATGGATTTATGCTCAAGTGGTACTTTTATTGGGTATCAAGAACAAATAAAAACTAAGACGAACGCAGGCGTGCAAACAACTTGAGCCTTGAGGAAAACGGTTGTCACACGAGTGCAACCGTTTACTTATTAAGAGCTGAGAAATGTGCCAGACAGAACTGCTTTTTTGTTAATTTATCAGCTGTGTCACTTTAAGAGAAGGATCAAAAGTGCTGACACTTCATTCGGGGTGACGCGTCACGGGCAACAAAGGAGTCATTTACTTTCTGCGGCGAGAGCAATTAGGAAACCATGTGGACGCGTGAGAGAACTCAGTTTTGAACACGCCCCTGCATTTATATTCTATTTTATTTATTTATTATTATGAACCAAAACTAAAAGGAGAACATGGTGTAGATCCAGCCTGCTTTGCTCATCACCATATCCCAGCTGTTGTAAACATTCACAGGTTTCTTACTTGAATTAATTAAACTGATATAACACCACCACTCACCAACGAATTCCTTTGCTCCACGTACATTTTGATTACATTTAGTGACATGGTGGTAAGACGACTGGGGATTCACAGTCCATCCTGGTGTTAATATTTACTTTCCTCCAACATTATCTCCTACTTCAGAGCAGAAATGATTAAAATAAAAGCTTGGCGATGGCAAACCGGTGAGTCATGATTCATCAGCGCAAGGGAGACTTGGTACTGTTGCAGCCCGTGACGTCTGCAAGCCCAAACCTACAGTGTCTCTTAAAATAAACAGATCTGCCGGAACAGAGTATGGATTGTTCTTTATCGGCTGTATCTGTGGCTGACTTGAAGAGTAATGATGCTACCAACTCTGAAAGGCGTTTTCAGGGGATTTTCCACAGCTTTCAAAAAATATATATACTGATTTGGTCATCAACGCGCTCTTTCCAAAACAGCCAAGTTGTGTGCACACCAGCAGACAATACAAAAAAAGTTGGGGGAAGTTTCCAAAGGAAAAAAAGAAAAAAAAAGGTCTGTAAAACTCAAACACTAACAGCATCAATCCAACCAAACAACAAAGATATATTACAAATTCTGTTAGCAATAACTTATTTCACATCATGCAATAAAAAAAAAGTAAAATTAAGGACGAGAAACACAAATATAAGATTGATATCCCCTCTCTCTCATTTTCCTAAAATGTATTGGCAAGCAAGTTAATGTCCATTCTGGTATGGTGGTTTTCTTTTTTTTCAGGGTGGCACTTGAGTTCTTCTGATATAGTTGCTGTTGTTTTTTTTCCTTTTTCTCTTGATGAGGTAAAAATGAGAGACTGGAGTACTGGGATGATGAAGAGAGGCTGATGGAGAGAAGAGTAGGAGAGCAGTAGAAGCTCAGACGTCCACCCAGCTCTGCTCCACGATGGCCGTCACCCTCTTCTCGTACTCCCTCTTGTTTTCCTGATAGAGCTGTGCAGCCTGGCTGTTGGCTGGGCTGTTGGGGTTTGGCTCGTCCAGCAACGACTGTGGAGGGGAAAAAAGTGATGGAAATATTCACACCCTGCGAGTTAACAGCATTAAATATACAGGAGAGAACTGATAAATGCACCTGTATGCACATGCACTGCCAGGCCCAAAAAAAAAAGTCACCACTTGGATTTAACTAAGCAGATAGGTAGGAGCCTTCCATCAGATGAATACATTTCAGCTGCAACTTATTTAACCCTAGCTGACGCAGTGAAAATCTGAATACATCCTGAATTTCTAGTAGCAGAAATACTGACGACTTGCCAAGACCATCAGCAGATCCCCACTGAAGAGGGGCAGAGTTTCTTAACCATTGACTTCTGACAGTTCGTACACCTAACAAACAGGCATCCGTGACAGAAACAGCTGTCTACTGATGCTCACCCACCAATGCTATCACCGTTCCTGCTTCCCGAATGGCTCTTCGCGTAACCCTTGAGACGACCCTCCACTTGGACACCAGGAGTGCCTGTTCAGGAGTTGAGAGTCGTCAGCTGATTGAGCCAAACCTGGGATCAAGTGGCTCAAACTGCGTAAAACCTCCCTCACTTCCAGCATCTGTTGCTTTCTCTCTGACAGGAGCTGTTTCCTTCTGGAGCTCCAGCAACCTGGTTTTGGTTTGGTTTGTGGTCTTTAGTGCACCTTGTTGGCTTGGTTTGCGTTACAATAAAACCTTCTTTTTAGTTCCCACACTGTTGTTGTCTCCCTGTTCTGTTGCAGCTGCAGAGCCGAGTAGTAACACCCTGCACGGGTGGTAGGCGGGTGCTATGCCGTTGCTATGCCTTGCCAAAGGGCAGCCTGCAATATGGTCCGAGACTGCTATTTGTAGCTCCTATGTGAGGGTCGTAGCATAGCATAGAGGTAGCATAAAGATTGAACTCTGGAGCAATGGAAGAAGGTCATGTGGTCTGATGAGTCCAGATTTACCCTGTTCCAGAGTAATGGGTGCATCAGGGTAAGAAGAGAGGCAGATGAAGTGATGCACTCATCATGTCTAGTGTCTACCAGCCTGTGGGGGTTTGGGTTATGATCTGGGGTTGGTCAGGTTCAGCAACGTTATGTTCCCAAAGAATGAGGTCAGCTGATACCTGAAGATACTGAATGACCAGGTCTTTCCATCAATGGAGTTTTTCTTCCCTGATGACATGGACATGTTCCAAGATGATGATACCAGGATTCATGGGGTCACATTGTGAATGAGTGGATCAGGGAGCATGAGATGGAGTCCAGACCTCAGCCCCACTGAGAATCTTTGGGATGTTCTGGAGAAGACTTTGTGCAGTGGTCCAACTCTCCCATCATCAATATAAGATCTTGGTGAAAAATTAATGCATCTCTGGACAGAAATAAACGCTGTAACTTTGCAGAAGCTTATCGAAACGATGCCACAGTGAGTGCGTGCCGTACTCAAAGCTAATAGTAGTCCAACAAAATAATAGAATGCGCGACTTTTTTTTGGCCGGGCAGTGGAGTTTGTCCAGTGAAACTCATGAGGGCATACAGATGCATCAATATCCAATGTATCTCAAATTAGGCTTAATTTAAAGTGACTTAACCCTCTGAACTCCAAAACCTGTTGTTGATTCCAGTTCAGAAATTAAACTTTAATTTCTCATTTTCTATGATTTATGGCAGTATAACTTTGTCCTACTGCATTAAATACATTTTTGAGTTCTCTCTACTTCTACTCATGGTTGTGCTGTTTCCACAGATGTGCAGGACTTTACGTTGAAGTAAAAAATGAGTGAGTAAAAATGTGACAGGAGTAAACTACTTGGGGTTCAGAGGGTTACATTTAAAGCCAAAAGAAGGTGAAACCAACCCACCTGGATGGAGGTGAGTATGGACGACACATCATACGTTGGGCTCCAGCGATTCTGGAGAATGTCTAAACATATACTGCCATCTGCGTAAACTGAAAATAAATAGACAAATAAAAGCGTTAGAAAGAAGATCAACATGACAGCATGAGATATGTCTATGCACATGTGTTTCTCCTAATTTAGTAAAGAGTGAATGCAGGAGATATCTGGTACAGATGCTCTTAAAACAAAACAGACAGCCGGAGAATGTCTATAAAATCCAAAACTGCTCGAGTCAAATGCATTTATTTTTGATTGCCTGTACAACACGCACACACACAAATAATTCATCTGAGTGCGTTGCCTGCTGTCTAATAAGTTTGATTTTGTACCAGGAGAAGAAAAGATGAATGGGAGGAAACTGATTGAATGAAGAGGAAAGGAGGAACCCGAAACTTTGAGATAATGGGCACAGAAACTATGCAAAAAGGGCCAAATATTTAATGCGTGTATGTATATATTGCATATTGATATTTAAAAGGAATTAAAGATAGGCAGGCATTTTCCCCTATTTTAAAACACATAGTTTGCATCAGTGAATGAATGGGTGCTGCACCAGAGTTGCTTCTTACCATTTGGGTGAAACATTCTGGAGACAAACCGAACTGTAGGAGGCTTGTTTGGGTACTCCTCTGAAAACTCTATCAGAAGCTTAAATGTTCCTGCAGAGATAGAGGGGAGGTAGGGGAGAAGGAAGAGGGCAAGAGCAAATGACAGAAGGTGGGAGAGAGAGAGGGGTGAACACAGGTAATTTTGCGAGGAGAATACAGATGTGAAGGAGGTCAGAGAAAGTGAGGGAAACAATTACATTACGATAAATATCACCAGCTCGACTAGAAAGAGAAGCTGGTCCTTCGCTGAAGCAGATATGTCGATTCTGCAGGCTAAAGGGGAGATGACTAACAGAAAACAATAAACCTTGAGTCGCTGCACAGACTGCAGTCATGATTACAAGCAGAAAAATGTGTGTATGAGGAAAAATGCCTGCAAGTGCACAGATGCATGTATCATATAGAGGTACATCACATTATCAATAAGCAAACAAAGCCAGTTAATGCTCTGCGACAATGGTTAGGTATTTAAAGAAACATAATAAACAGATAAATTTACACAGCAAGTAAAACTTACATTAAACATTACATTAGACAATGAAATAAAACAACAGAGTACCTGATCTTTTTAATACCATATTTCTTTTTTTTTTAAATTTTTTTTTATTTCTATATTTATATTTATATATATTTCTATTTTGTGCCTGACAAATCATATTTGATGTGTGAAGTTATTTAATACTTGATGATAATCAGTTAAAGGGTTGACTGGCAGCTTTAATTTTAGTAAATTTAACCCTCATGTTGTCCTGCGGGTCAAAATTGACCCGTTTTAAAGTTTGAAAATGTGGGAAAAAAACATTTTCACAGTAAAACTTCTGATGTCCACATTTTCTACATTTTTGGGAAATCTTTGAACATTTTTTGGTGGAAAAAAGAAATGTTAAAAATGTTTCTGAAGAACATTCACAAAAAAAAAAAATCAACCAAAATCCAGCAAATTTTGGAAGTCGTAATGTGTAAATGATAAACCAAGGCATAATGCTGTTGAAATTGAACTTATCTTTCTGAAGAAATTTCAGGTTGTTCATAATGTTTTGTAAAAAGATTATTTCTTAAATGTGAACATTTTCAGAATGTACTTTTTTGCACTAAAACAAAGGAAACATTTGGAGTTGTCGTTATTTATCGGTCATTGTGCTGTGATTTTACTGGTCTAGCCCACTTGAGATCAAATTGGGCTGAACTAGAATGAGTTTGACACCACTGATCTAGATGTGAAGGTCAGTAACACTTGATTTCTGGCTTCTGTATTTTAACAACATACTACCAAACAAGGCTATAATAAATGCACTGAAAAATGCGACTCACAATCCAATCCAGAGCTTGGATAAACACGAGCCTGCATGTAATTAAGACATATCAAAATGTAGAACTTACCATCTTCAAAAGGTGTTCCCACAGGCCTGCAGAAGGAAGAGAGAGAGAAATAAATTTCCAAATTTCCAACAATTCTCACTGCTTAATCCCCACCAAGACCTTTTGTTGAAAGCGGAACCATTGTGGTCGAGCCTTTGAGGACTACACACTCTGCACAGACACCAGAGTCTTTATTTACTCAGCTCTTCACATTCATTCAGTGTGTTAAGGGGCCAATTAAAACAGCTGCCTCCATATTTTGCATTTCTAGCAGCTTCCCCTTTGAATTAGGTGAGCAACAATTATCAAGTTTATTTTTACAAGCCCATGTGTATTTCTCTGGTTTGTTTTTGTTACATCTTGCTGCTCCTTGTTGGGTTTTCCGTTACTTTCGGCGATCTAATTTGCTTGCATTTATGATGTTTTATTAATTCTTGCTCCGACTTGAATTTTGTACCACTAGTTCTTTTCAGAATTTTTAAAAAAGCATGTTCCTTCTTGCTTTTCAATGAGTCATTCTCCTTTCAACTGCACTGCAAATTATACACCAACAGAGATATGAAAAGCACACAAAAACAAACTTTGGGTTTATCTATATTTTCTTAAGACACTTTCTCGTCCCATCAACTCAAGTGTCTCCCAGCTTGTTTCTCCTGCAAGAACCTGCTGTGGCTGATTCTCCAGACTGGTCTGTGCAGCAATCACTTCTGTAATCAACATTTCTTTTTTTAAAAAAAGCAGGAGGACGTGGGGAATGAGAATGCACCAGGGTGGGTGGGTGGTTTGGTTGCAGAGTCTGCGCATCACCATCACAGTGGCACAGTGAAGACAGCAGGGCGGAGTTGGATTTAGAGCATGACTCACCCAAAAATAACAGCGTTCCAAAGCATGATGTTGTTCTCTGATGGTGCTCCACTCACACCGGTAGGAGGATCTTCTTGAAGTCTGGATAAGACAGAGAGAGACAAAGAAAGCGACGTTAGGGAAAAAAAGGACAAAAGAAATGGGCAGAGAGGGAGACAGACATCAAGAAAAGGACAGAACAAAAACAAGAAAAGACCTCAAAGCGAGGCACAAGATGAAGAATCATGAGAGGAAGAGACAAAAGGACAGAAGCAGACAAAAGACAGAATGATGGCCAAAAAGAAAGGAAGCAAAGAAGTAGCCAGAGGGAGAGACACTGAGAGACAAGGATGGGTGAGAGCGCGAGGATTTTAATTAACACCTTGACTGCAGGATAATTATCAGTCAAAACACGAACTGCTGTATCAACATGACTTTGAACAGACAGAGAGGCTGGCAGGATCAACTCCACGCTGCCCATCCTGCTGTCACATGCCAGTTAACATAAGCTAGAGTGTGAACTCTTATCTGAAGGACCGCGGTACCATGACTGTATCCTCGGTGAAACTCAAAGCACTGAAGCTTTTTAGCTACCAAGTAGACCTTCGCCTGAAACGACTTCTCACTAATGGTGTCATGATCAGTTTATCGGGATAAACCCCAGACTGATACACAAACCCAGAAAGAGTGTGTGGTTTTATACGTTTATATAATTACTATGTTTAGCATACTGCAGCGCTTGGTGTTAATGTTGTGTGTTATTTTTCAGGGTGAGATTTTTCTGTTATTTGTTTTGATTTGTACATATCTTTGCTGTAAAGGGTGTTAAAAATACTAAAGAAAATCTATATATATAAAAAAAATTAAATGAATGACCGTTTACATCACTTAACAGGCTAAAAATGATAAACTGGTTCCACTCATATTAGGAATATATGCTTGAAAGTAGGGCTCTAACTTAAAATGTATTTTTTCAATTAAT
This sequence comes from Amphiprion ocellaris, assembly GCF_022539595.1. Classification (NCBI taxonomy): domain Eukaryota; kingdom Metazoa; phylum Chordata; class Actinopteri; family Pomacentridae; genus Amphiprion; species Amphiprion ocellaris. Next base: position 4,404,671 of record NC_072779.1, read on the forward strand.
TATTCACAATATTTGAAAATGTCAGAGGAGAACAAAAAAAAATATTTGTTTTGTCTCAAAACAAAAACAGCAACAAGATGCAAGACTAAGAAACTGTATGAGCTTGGGTAATTATTGACTGCTGAGTGGAATCTACCTTGAATTCCCTGTCATTTCTACATCTCAAGGCTTTCCATTGTTTTAAGAGCAGAATGTGAAAGCGAAACCTATGAAAATGTCACTGCTTCTAGAAACTTCTGCTTGTTTGTCTTCTTTTTATGAGGGGTTACAGTCCAAGTAATTCATCCGACAACCCCAAGATAATCGCCAAAGGATTACTGGTCACTGAAAATAATCGTTAGTCGAAGTTGCACAAACAAAAACTGCCCAAAGCCGTTTGCCTGACAAATGATCTCTGTGAAGTGCGGTGCAAAAATGCCACAGCGACCACTGCCTAGCAACAAAGGCGTCAACAAATCAAAACAGACAGGTGTCGCAGGTCAACATTTCAAATTAATTTTCCGACAACAGCGTCTAGGCTTATTATGCAGGTTTTCTGATAGACTGGACCCGCATGACAAATAAAAAGGCAGCATAGGAAATAGCTCTACTCTTTAGAACAGGCTCTCAAACTCAGGATACATTACTGTGCCACATTTAAGGTCTTGCGTCAGATCACTAATGCATGTAGGCCAGGTCCAGGAATCACCGCAGACTATTTAGGCCTACAATCCCATGCCTGGTATAAAAGCTGGTTTAATAAGAGCTTACAGCTATAAAACAAGGTAGGCTGATTTGTGTGTCTGTGTGTGAGTCCAGATCCATGTCTAAGTCCCTTGCTGCAGACAGACCCACTGCAATTAACCTCATTTACGGTTATCTGCCTGAGCTTTCAGCCGGTAGAGGGATGCTCCACTCAACTTGTCTACTAGATGGACTGATAGTTACTTTATTGTACTTGGAAACTGGGGATTACTGACGAGTCTGCAGACGGCAGATTAGGTTAAGTATGGGACAGGCTTGGGGGTTAGAAGGAGATGGCACAGTGGTTCGGGAAATAAAATATCAACCATTTTGATATTTGATTAATTAGGCAAATTATCTTTCATCATTGCAGTTTCTCAAATGTGAGGATTTGCTGTTTTTTCTGCTTTATATCTGGGTAAACTGAATATCTCTGGGTTTGAGATTGTCGGACAAAATAAGACAGCTCAAGACATCTACTTGGACGCTTGAAAGCTGTGATTTTCATTATTTCACAGAACACACACCTTAACAAAACACTCAACAGCTAACAATTAACTTTTTCAATTTTCATGAAAACACTGTGGTCAAGAAACCCCTTCGTATTATACAATCAACTCAGCAACACACAAAAGTTGTTTGACTAGAGACTGCCAGAAATGATCTAGTGAAATCAAACACCAAGTTTCAAAGACTCATTCTCTGCGCCAGTGAGCTTAAAACTGCGCTAAAATATCATTAAGATTGGGGAAATATTTCTCCAGCTCCTCATTGTCAACCCAAAACAGATTGAAAACAGAAACCGAAGGTATTTAAGTTAAAAGCAATCGCTTTGGTTTCACATGTAAATTGCTTCTAAAAATACATTCTGAGAAGAACAGAAAGTGACACTTTCCTACATAAGTGAAGACTTTTGAATTAACAGAGCTGAAGAAAAATGCAAATTTCAGCAGTACTTCCACGCTAAAGTGTTATTTCACATCTAAATGACTGAGCCAAATTATCCCACAACAGCGTAGCAGTCCAGAAGCATATTGTGCAAATAAGTAAACTTACACATCAAACATTTGAGGTTAAGCAACATCATGCAAGACTGAATTCAACGAGCCTGCCTCAGTGAGAATGCACAGGCGGATCTGGGAATGTGCAATTGTGTTTTCCTTGCCTCAGTGTTACAGCTGACCACCTGGGGACTGGCACAGCAGAATAGAGTTACACTGACACCTTATCCGCCCTGCATCAACGGCTGTTCTTAGTAGAATAGCTTAGCATCTTTTTCCACTGACAGGTGTGTGTGAACAACACACACACGCACATGCTGTAGGATGCCATATGGAGCAAGGCAACAGATTGAGGATAGCAGGTATTACAAGCAGGCCCCTGCCAGGTGTGATTCTCCCAGGAAGACAGAGCATATTCTTTTTTTCTTCACAGCAAGTGTTTCAAATGATCCTTTACACCAGAACACAGATCATGTATCTATAGTCTACGCAAATAGTTTTTTAAAAAAAAGCACAAGGTACAGGTGCTGTATAGCATTAGGTGAAAATGATAGAAATCCTATGGTACTGTCTGAGAAGACTTTTTGACTACTGGTAGGCTAAATCATTGCCCCAGAGAAGTATTTAAAACAAGTTTAAGCCTTGAATTTGTATGATATTTTGCCACTGCAATCATTGACATTTTCTAAAACACACTATATTGTTATAATATTCTTTCAGAAGGTATTTCCATTTCTTCTTTTCTTTTGAATATGTAAAAATATACAGAAAAATGAACCCCTGTAGCCCTACAGCAGAGGGTTTTTTCAGCATCTTGAAATATTGGAGGGTTAGCCCAGAATGATTCAGATTTTAACATGACACCTGTACCATTTTCATGTTATTTCAGAGCAAAATAAGGTGCTAGACACTGTGTTCTAGGCAAAGTTACAGCCTTCGCAGTCACTTGATCTCAATCCAATTGAACACCTATGGGAGATTTTGGACCAAAGTGGTAGACAGGGCCACAATCAAAACAACCAATGAGGGATTTATGATGGTTTTACCTTTAACTGGTCACCTGTTTGTATGTCTCCACCTGGTATATCATCTCATATTACTTAGGGGCACATACTAGCTTTTCCTGTGTGATTTTACCAACAGAATACAGAGATCTAGAGTCTATTTATATAAGAAAAAGAGGAATAAGATAGAGGTGTTAGGGACGTGTCTTGCTATGCTAAACACCGAGATGCAGATGGATCACCCCCTGACCACAAGCCCCGAGTTGTGCAACACCTGCAAGCCACGTTGCTGCCAAGGAGGGAATTGAGACCAAAATGCTAACAGGCTGGTTAGAACATTTCTGGTTGTTTCGTAGCACCATTTAAACCCCCGTAGCCTGCAGACTGGGCGGTATAAAAAAGATAAATCCCGTCACATTTCGCCTCTAATCAGGGCCAGTTGAGGCAAGACAAACGGTTTGCTGAATTGTATCCGCACGCCTTTCATCCAGTTTGATTTATCTTACCTCAGTTAACCTCGGCTAAGCTAAAATTGCACCCACACCAATAAACAAACTGCCGAGCAAAAATGAACAGACTGACGCTATTCCCTGGATACAAAACACTGCATGAAACAAAAATACCACCACGGGATATCGAAAAAATAACATTTAAACCACCCCTTAGCTTCTTGGTCATCAAATAAAACGCCAAAGTGTCGCGGTAAACCACAAAAATCAAGAGTTTGTTCCACAATTTCTCCTGCCTGGCTTTATGTACAGTATTGTTTGCGGCTAACGCTAAGCTAAGCTAAGCTAAGCTAGCATCGTCGGCTAACGCTGCTAGCTAGCTACACACAAATAGAGATGAATGCCAGAACGCTGCGGTACCTTTTAAAATCTCTCATAAGCCGTCTCCTTGCCGGGGTCGACATTGTTGAAAATGTGTTTTTTAAAAAAATACCTAAACCACCGGGATCATAAACTGAACTCTATTCGAAACCAAATCCGCTGTTTCTTCCGCTTGCTGATCTTTTCTTCTTCTCCCAAAACAACTGGCTAGCGAGCTATTTATGGTGGCGTCGGTTCTTACTGTGGCCAGCAGCGGTACAGCCCCTTAAATGCCACAAAGCAGGTAAGAAATGCCTCCTAAGACGCCTCCAAACTGAAAGAAAACAACTGCATTTCTCCTGGTAAGATGTACATCTGACATTTATCTAACTTGGACAGTATCTGAAAACCACCAGGCTAAGTTTTGTTAGCCTCAGCCTCTAAACTGACATACATCTTTAAACATCAACCTACTATGTACAGTAGAAAAAAAGGTATAAAAAATAAATTAAAAATTTAAAAAAAAAATTTAAAAAATCAACCAGAATTGTCTCATCATCAACATTTTTATAGGTGACCTTAAATTTAATATAATATAATAAATTAAGGAGATATCTAATAGCTAACTATGAAATAAAAATACAATAGCATAAATAAAATATCTATAATTTATCTTTTTTCTCTGCATGTGCCATACATACAGAATAATATATATAAATATATATAAACAATTTTATATGTTTTTAGATCATACATATTTAATATATATTATATATTTTAGATAAAGAACGCAATACAAAGTATAAATACAGTGCAAATAGTACAGGTATGCATCTATAATATTGACATTAAAAATGAAATATTGGCATTTATTTAATATTTGTTTAAATTATTAATATATACAAGTTTACATATATACAAATAGCTGTTTTTGGTGTGATAATACTTTCTAACCTTCCCGGGATCTTTCTGCATGTGTGGGTTTTCTCCAGGTTCTCCGGCTTCCTCCCACAGTCCAAAAACATACTGAGGTTAAATGGTAATTCTAAATTGTCCGTAGGTGTGAATGTGAATGTGATTGTCAGTATATGTAGCCCTGTGATAGACTGTTACCTGGATCCAGGATGAACCTGCCTTCATTCAAAGTCAGCTGGGATAGACTCCAGCCCCCTGGTGACCCTACAGAGGATAAAGTGATGTATTGGTAATGGATGGATGGATAAATGTAACAATATAGAGACAGATGACAAAAGAAAAACATGAACCTTAGACCACTACAGCAGAAGTATCATGAGAATCTTGAAACATTTGGGGCTCAGCTGAGAAATCTTCAGATTTTAACAGAATGATTGCACCATCCATCCATCCATCAATTATCTATATACCACTTTATCCTCCTTAGGGGGCTGGTGTCTATCCTGGCTGACTTAGGGTGAAGGCAGTGGACACCTGGACATGTTGCCAGTCTATCACAGGGCTACTAGTGACAATCACATTCACACCTACAGACAATTTACAATTACCAATTAACCTCAGCATGTTTTTGGACTGTGGGGACTGTGAGAACATGCAAACTCCGTGCAGAAAGATCCCAGAAAGACCAGGATGTGAACCGGGGATCTTCTAGCTGTGAGACGACAGTGCTAACCACCAAGCCACAATGCGCCATTTTCAAGTTATTTTAAAGTCGAATGAGTATGAAGTGTGAGATGCTTTAGTCAAAGTTACGGCCTTCACAGTTACTTGATCTCAATCCAGTTGAACACCAAAGGGAGATTTTGGATCAACAACTTTGACAACCCTCTCCATCGGCACCATCAAAACACCAAAGGAGGAAATATCTTTTGGAGAAATCCTTTTAGTACTCCCAACACATATTATGTTGGTTAGTTAGTCATTTTTTAAATTTACTTTGTCACCTTGGTCATTCCATAATGCTTAAATGTACATTTTTGCACTTCCTGATGTAATGAAAAGACTTTGAGATGCTCCCACCCTTTGCTGTTGATGAAAACTACAGTTTTAGTCATATTTTAACTAGTTTAACTAGTTTGATTTTATCATTCACATGAGTAGGCGAAAGGGACTTTTCTTGATAGATATGAGGCTAAGACTAGAGACTACTTCAACTTACATGTCAGGAATGCTATATTTATTTTCAGTTTCACAGGTTTTATCTGCATCTCAAGGTTCAGTTTCACTTTAGGTTTAAAATCTTTACTGACTGATACTGATCTTGTTATCTCCAGTTTTGTTTTTTTGCTATGTCACCATGATGAGTGCAAAATAGCTCTAAACATTTGTTGTGGTGAATAAAGCACCGTTTACTGATGAAACGTTTCTTGACGAGGTTACAGAGACGTGTCTGTTAAACAAGATGCAACATGCCATCCACCTAATACAATCTACCCACTCTGACTTATGGACAGATGACGGGTGAAAATAAAAAGTAATGTGCACCAATCTAATAATCTACTCAGCAGTAAGTGGCTTACCTTAATATCTGCATAATCCATCAGCAGCTGATGCACTCTGCCTGCACGGACCTGTCTGCAAAATGATCAACATCAACAAAATATAAACTGTTAAATAGCCAGGTCATATGTTTTAGTGAATTCTCTGCTTCACTGGCATTTATATGAGACAGGATTTTGCTTGTAGTAACAAGTCCAACTTTTAGTCTATTTACTGCCACGACAAGCGTTCTGCACTAAGATGCATCACATGGGTCAGTATATAATTGCAAGACTTTTTGTAACATAGTTGACAGGTATCATAGTTGACATTTTTGCTGTTTTCAGGCCTAAAATCAACATTTCTTTTATTCTACTCAAACACCACATGGCATTTTTAGACAAAGCGTCTTATAAATATTATATATACAATTGAGTAAAATTGAAATTGAAAGTTATTGATAAAGATATTGTAGCAAACCTGTTAAAAAGCCCCTCAACTATATATTGACCCGGACAATTTTTGAGTCATTTTGGACCAATTTCTTGTCATTTTCAACAAGTTTTATGTCTGCTGGGATCTCCTCATTTTGGATCATTTTTGTGTCTTTGGGATAATTTTCGAGTCTTTTAGGACAAATTTCATGTCATTCTGTACTAATTTTCTGTAATTAGGGATCATTTTCGAGTCATTTTGCACAAGTTTTGAGTCATTTTGGACAATTTTCTTGTCACTGAACATAAAAAACATTTTTTTTTACTTTTAATAAAAATCTCTTTAAGATACATCCCATGAACTTCAGAAGTCCCTCAATCATATATTGACTCACATACAGCTAATGCAACAAGCTCTCAGGCTGTCTGTGTGGCAATAGATGATAATAATAATGAAGTAAAAGTTTGTAAAGAAGTAAAAATCCAAGTTGTTACATCCAAAAACATCATAGATTAATGCTGTATGATTTAGTGTGTGGGAGACAGTGGAGCTTTGTGTCAAATGTTAATATTTGTTTTGAAACATTTACACAGAATTTGACCAGGACCACATTTAGTTGGAAATCATTGCAGGGGAATGACATGGAAATGACATTATTTTTTTGTAGTTTTGTCATTAAGTATATGGAAATAAATAACGTTAATGGAACTTAAAAAACGTGATAGTTTCTCTCCATCACTTGCTGATGTGTGATCACAAACCTCATGTGTGTTTGTGCAGCAGCTGTCCGTGAAAATTCGGAATGACGTGAGATAACTGTCTTTGCTTTCATGCTTGCACACTTCTATGTGATTACTGCAAACACTAATAGGCCTCATGTAAACACAACACTCTGCTGGTGCGATTAAGTCTGCAGTCAGGGAGAAACAAAGTAAAACATTCTTCTGCTAATGCCGACTTGGGTTATTACCGGGGGTTTTAATTTGTTGCTGCTGTTCTTGCTTTTGTTGTTATTCCTGCATCAGAATTACAGTTTTTTTCCTGTTTTCTTCTACATTTCCTCTTACAACTTCTGGTAATTATTTCCTTTCCTTTCCTTTCTTTCTTTTTTTAAATTTCCTCTCAGCCAATTGCCAGCGATTACTATGCATTTTTAAATATAATTAGATGATAAATTTCACCTTTATATAATGTGACTGCTTGATTTTATTGGCAGATGAGATAACAAATTATGTAAAGCTACAGATGTATGATTAGATGGATTCTGCAGCAGAAACTATTGGTTAATGATTCAGTTTTCATCAGATAATTGGCAATTATTCTGATATTTTAATAGGCACGTTATTTTTCAAGCAGTAATGCCAAAAAATCCCAATTCCCATCTTTCAGTGGTGGTAATTTGCTGCTTTTCCTTCCCTGGTGTGATATTTATTTGAATATCTTTGTGTTGTGGACAGCTGGTGACACACAATATGAACAGTTTAGCATGACTTTTTGCACTATGAAACTGGAAATAGAGCATTTTTGACGCTGGTGACTGGGATCACTAAAAAAGGTTTTATGTCAGCTTGGATCGTTTCTTGTCTTTTTGGATCATTTTTGTGTCTTTGGGATGGTTTTCAAGTCATTTCAGACAAATTTCATGTCATTCTAGACTAATTTTCTGTAATTATCATTTTCAAGTCATTTTGGACAATTTTCCAATCGTATTGGACAATTTTTGAGTCATTTTGGTCAAGTTTTGAGTCATTTTGGACAATTTTCTTGTCAATTTCAAGACGTTTTATGTCGGCTTGGATCTTTTCTCGTCATTTTGGATCATTTTTGTGTCTTTAGGATAATCTTCGAGTCCTTTAGGACAAATTTCAAGTCATTCTGGACAAATTTTCTGTAATTATTTAGCAATTATTCTGATATTTTAATAGGCACTTGTCCTTTTTCAAGCAATAATGCCAAGAACTTCCAATTACCATTTTTCAATGGTGGTAATTTGCTGCTTTTCTTGTGTGATATTTAATTGAATATCTTTGTGTTGTGGACAGCTGGTGAGACAAAATCAACAGTTTAGCATCACATTTTCACTATGAAAGTGTAAAAAGTGCATTTTTGACGCCGCTGACTGGGATCACTAAAAAATAATCAATTAATTGGAGAAATGAGCTGCACATTCATCTATAAAAATAGTCATTAGTTGCAGCCCTGATGTGTTCTATCATGATTTTTCATTTTCCATTTGAATGAATTTGCTTAAAGCAGGAAAATAAAGGAGAAAGATTATTCACACTGGTGCTCTAATGGCATCTTTGTCAAAGAGTGCATGTAAAGTAAGATTCCTGCTGTGTGGAATTGGCTTTTATTTCCAAAAAAAAGCTAGTATTTGATGGATTTTTTTTACAGAAACTGACCAGCACTGGGGTCACATGGCGCAGCTCGATAGTGTGAATCACGCACTGAGTTATCAGTCCCACTGCAGGGCCTCAGCGAAATCCCACTCAAAGCTCTGGCAAATATAACCGGCTATTTAATCTAGCTTAATCATTCTCTCGATCATTTCCCTGAGAGTCCAGATTGCAGCTATCAATAGACCCAAAGACTTGTTAGGCCGTTCCACTATTGTGAGAATGTAGGTCACGCATAGACAAAAGGGCCCGGCCGCTGCTCCCCCAAGAGCCAGGAATGAAAAGCATGTTATTTTATGTAGCGCAAAAAAAAGCATCATGTGTTACTATGTGAGCTCCTGTGGAAAGAAATTCATGTAAAAGGGTTTCATTAGGAGGAGATTTTATCAGCTAGGAGTCAGTGAAAGAGTGTTTATTCATCGAGGCTGATGAGGACAATAAAGTTTTTTAATCAACTGTGGAGCATTTTTACGACTCGCTTGTCTTGATAGAGTTTGTTTTGTAAGCCTCTGGCTGCTCAGTGGAGGAAAAGGTGACCCTGCGTCTGTCTGTCAGAGGCTGGACAAAAGCCTGGATCCGGCCAAAATAGGCAGGAAGAGAGGATCAGTGCTGAGCTCAGGGGCTTTTAATAGAAAGGGCAAAGAAATGGTGCATTACTTTCTCACTTTCACTGAGAGAGACTGTTTTTCTTCATTCCTCTCTCTAATATAACAACATACAGTTTATGAAACACTACTGAGAGGAGCTTTAGTGGTATCAGAGTTATTAAATGCTTTTAATATAGTTTTTGCAAGTCTTTTCTCTCCATTCAGATTGGAAAATGTTATCATCCTTTATAATTTTGGATGAAGGATGCATTGCATTTGGAAAAGAAATAATGCTTTGTATTGCCCCTGCTGGATAAGGATCTGTAGGTTATTGAAAGGTTAATTACCTTCACAGTCTTACTGGAAACATGTAAATATCTGAATCGCTGTATAGAGAAAGGTTTAATATTAGTTTGAGGAGAGAAATGCATTGTGGTTTATTTGAAAAAAATCCTGTAATACCTCATCAAATTAATGGTATCTTATCTTTATTTGTCTTAAAACCACTTTTAAAATATGTTAAACACCTATGAATATACTGGATACTAGTGATAAAAGCTAATTTTCTCAAATTTAATGCAAACATAGCATTGTAATTTGTTGATAAATTGTTATAAAAATGACAACAGACTCAGTGAATCTTGTGGACAATCCGTCTGACCATTAGTTTTGTCCTGTTAAACTGGGGTGTCAAACCCATTCTAATTCAGGGGCCACATCCAGCCCAGTTTGATCTCCAGTGGAATCACAGCATAATAACCAATAACGACAGCTCCAAATATTTCCCTTTGTTTTAGTGCAAAAAAGTACATTCTGAAAATGTTCACATTTAAGAAATTATCTTTTACAAAACATTATGAACAACCTGAAATTTTTTAAGAAAAATAAGTTCAGTTTCAACAACATTGTGCCTCAGTTTATCATTTACACATTACAACTTCCACATCATAGTGTTTCTACAAAGGAACAAAACATTTAGTCACAGGTATCTGGAACTGAATTATATAGTATTTTACTTTATGATCAAAATGACAAAAGTCAGACAAAAAAAGACAAAAAACGACAACAAGACAAAATAAAACAAAAACAAGAAAAAAATGACAGAAAATGAGACAAACGACACGAAACAAAACACAAAAGAGACAAAAAAACAGACGAAAAAGTTAGAAAGCGACAAAAAAATGGACAAACGACAAAAAATAGACAACACAACTGAGACAAAAAAACACAAAATGACAAAAACGACACACAGCAATGAATAAAGCAAAACACAAAACGACAAAAACAGGAGACAAAAATCAGACTAAAAAAGACAAAAAGCAACAAAAACAAGACAAAATATTACAAAAATGAGTCAAAATGATAAAAGAGTAATGAGCAATCTAGTATTTTACTTTAGGATCAAAACAACTTGTCATGGTCTGGAGATTATTTTAAATTTATAGTTTTACAGATTTACAATTTGCAGGTAATATCGTCTCTGTAATTTTTACACTTTGAGGGCCGCTTTTGGCCCGCGGACCGCATGTTGGACACACCTGCTATATAAGATCATGAGGGATCTTGGGGTCTGGATAAGTCAGCAGTCCATCACAGGAGAAGCAACCTTTTACATCCAAACCAGTTTAGAATCGCCAGTTAAGTCACAGAAAAAACATGGAAACGCCACATAGATCAGCAGTTTCAAACACAGAACCTTCTTTTTCCTACAGAGCTTCTGAAATCAGAAACAATAACGTCTGTAAATGCAACTGGGCAGACGCAATCTTCAGTCTACAAATGTTTGTCATGGTTGAACCTCACTGTGTTTCCATGTATGTTTTCTTCCCTGTGTCCTGCATAGGGAGAGCCTTTTTACCTCACCCACCACTCTAACAGCCCATTAGCCTCTGCAGAAACCTGCTGATGGAGACTGAGAGACTCCAGTCTGAGTGTTTGGGCGGAGCCGCGATGGAGCATCAACATGTGCAGCCTCCATCAGCGCTAATGAGGAGCAAAGCTTGAAGACGGTAAAAGCTAATTGTCTCATTAGAGCTCCCAGGTCTCGTTACATCTGTATGGGTGATGGTGGTAATTAAATTACACGGCCGACTGGGTGAGTGTTGGGTCGTGCCCACGGACTGCTGGAGCGTCACGGTCAGATTTTAGTAACTGTGAAGGGCACCGATGCTCTCAGAGGCAGAAACACTCGATCTGAAAGCAGCTGCATGACGCCGTTAGTCTCATAGTCTTCTGAACATATAACCCCTTTTTCTTTGGTAATATAGATTCCTGTGTTCCAGTAAAAACCATTATGTCTGACTGAGGAACACAGGATCTGATTAGGAATAAATATGGTCTTGTCATCAAGGAACCACAAACACAAATGCAAATGACTCAGGATTAATCTCTTTTATTGTTTGGTACATCCAATAAGAAACCGACTAAATCAGAGTTGTGTTGGACCAAATAAACCTCCAGCTTTAGTGCTTCTTGGCAGTGGGCCTCTACTAGAGCAGTAAACACAATTATCCTCAGAGATGCAGCTTGATTTGGTGTTTTGATGATGGTAGAGAGAGAAGTCTCCCTTTTCATCCTGACACTTGAATGTGCACAGATTTCATGCTAGAGAAAAAAAAGCTGCCACGTTGATGGTTCTAAAAGTTTTTTAAATGTACTTTTTCAAAGGTTTGATCACTATAAAGAAAATTATCTTCATCTCTATTACAGTGTTGGCAGACATGGGCATATAATGTCATTTAGGGATATCCAATATTGGCTTTTTTTGCCAATAACCGATATGCCGATATTGTCCAACTCTCAATTTCTGATTCCGACATCAACCACTACAGATATATGTGGGCTATTTAACTAATATATATATATATATATATATATACAAGGTTAAAACCAATCACTGATAAGTACAATTGATTATGATATGGAGAATAAGAGCTCTGTTATTTCTTTTGCTGTTATTAAAGCTTCTCAGAACGTCTACAGTTTAGGGAACATGTCGATGTTTGTAGATGCATAAAACGAATACAAGTCCACCACTGTGGTTTACTATGAACTACAGCTCCTTAATCATCACTGATGCAACAATGGTTCTCTCTGTAGCAATACGTGTCCACAGTGTGTATCAATGAGGCATGAAAAACAATGGAAGTGTACCCCGCCCTGGGCAGTGACGGAGTAGCAGAGGTAGAGAATAATATTAATGTTAACTCACACAGGAACACTTTACTGCCGTCTGAATTCCCGGCCATAAATACAGGCCTGTGTTCCCTCCTGTCAGTCTCCCTGCTTTTTAAATTGAGTCTAAATCGAGACTGTAGGTTCTGACAAGGCTCAGATCTTTGTTTTCCTCTTCAAGACGGGAACAGCTTGTTTGCCTGACTCACCACAAAGTTATGCGGGTGGTGGAAATTAGACGTCGCATAGGAAGAAGCACCGTCATCACAGCATCTGATGTGTTGAACTAAACGCACACATCACACTGCATACATGTGACTGACGTGCAGAATACATCAGGCAGTACAGCAGACATTATTTAGAGATAACTTATAGACATCAATATGTAAAATTTGAATTTTCAAAAATGTATCTCAATGATTTTGGGTTATTGAATAACTAGCCAATTCCTGGACATGAAAGCTCATTCTTGATCACAAAAATCGTTGTTCTTTCATAAAATCTTTATCTTCTTTTTCAGAAACAGGCATACTAACATATCTTATTACCAGACTGCAGATATGGATGGAAGTTACATGATGAAATCTTGACAAATTTCATTTATCTGATGAAGATTTTTCAATGCTGTTGAGAGATCCAGGGAAACAAATAGTCAGTGAACATTCATGTGGTTTTGTCAAACTATCCAGGAAACTTATCCTCCCTACATTAAGTCTTTTATATGTGCTTCTTTAATTTCATCACAACTAAAAATATTCACACATTATATAATTCAAAAAATACAACGTGTCATTCAAAGTGAATAATGAGCAGCCTGGACTTCCTGGCTGTCAACAGCAGATGGCGCTCATGATCTCAGATGAGGACGGTATCCTGCTGTTGTCATGGTTTCAGGTATCCTGGAGACACAATACTGGATGCTAATTGGTAGAAGGGAAAAAGACAGAGAGAGATAGAGGCCGTCACTCTCTCTCTTTCTTTTTGTTTTATATCTGCATCTCTATATTTAGTCCGGCATGTGAGAGAAACACCAACATTTCCCCGAAAAGACAAAAAAGAGTAGTTAGACTGAGGAATGAGTGGGAGAAAGTCTCATTTGAACAACAATGAAGCAGCTAAAATAAGGTGTAAATAGGATTTTATAATGGGAAATAAAGAAGTGCAGCATGTGCGTAATAATGAAATATGATGCACTTTGCTCTTTTTCTGTGTTGATTGTACTTTTTCATGCGACTGCGATAACACGATTTGTTGAAAGTGAGTTCTCATGTGATAAATTTATGACTGTAAACATACATTAAATTAGTAGAAGTAAGCATTCTATATGTTTCTAAATCTAATACCGAATAAACTGTCAGCTTTTTCTTTGTTTCTGCAGTGACTTGATGTGTCTTTCTCTCTTTGGACTTCATCATGCAGAGGTAAATAATCACATGACTCCACAATGCACCACTGATGTAATGTTATGTATTCTGATAAGCTATTGTTACACGACTAGAGGTTGATTTCCTGAGGAGGCATGCCGTCTCCCTGTCCCACCCTCCTCCGGGAGGTTTTCACTGGTTCCACTCTCCTCCTCTTCTGTGAAAATGCAAACAGTATTATCACCCAAGTTTCCAAAACTCCCATTTATCACAATCCGTCCGTGTGCCACATCACACACGCAAACACTGATAGTGTTGTTTACAAGAGGGTTCAGCCATTTCATCCTGATAGCCTGGCACCAGCATCAAACATGCGGTCTGCATCTGCTCGCCCGGAATTAAAAGGGCTTTTATCCAAACCTCCTTGGCACACACAGAGAATTTAAATTTAGACGTTGAACAGCAGCAGCAGCAGCAGCAGGTATCCAACTAGCTCTCATATCCAAATGGGAAGAACAACAGAGATGAAGCCCCCTGATAAATCCCAGCTGTTTGATTGATGGCGATAAAAGCATCATGTATCCTTAATGGCATGTTAGAGCTCACACTGGCTCCGTCCTGCCACAGGGCTGCGTTACTTTGGATTAAGCTCTTGTATTGTGCTGCCCGGCCTTTGTCTCTTACCTCTTTATTACCTCTGCGTGTCGTCGCTTCTATATCTAGAAACACACTTTCGGGACACTCTGTCATCACCGCAGACACGCGTGGGGTTAGATAAAGTTTAGCAGTGAAGGCTGATCCACCTGTTGGAATGCAGCTTTGTTTACATGTTGCAAAGTGAGAGCTGACATTCTGCTGCATGGAGCTGTTCTGTGTTAACCGCCCATAAATAAAAGATAACACAGGCGCAGATGTGCAGAAAAGGGAGGAAACTCATTTTTGCTCATCCCACTTTGCAAAGGGACACATGCTCTTTCATTACATATCGGGAAGAATCTGGAAACTTTCATCTACAAAACAAAGATGCTAAATGGAATCAAAAATAGTTATATGCAGTGGTGCCGTAGAGGGACCATTTTTAGGTTCTTAAAAAAAACATTTCTGCAATTAGAAGCCTCCAAAGGGACCACAAAGAACCATCAAATATGGTCCTTTTTTGTTTGTTTGTTTGTCTTAACCATAAATGTTGCTCCAAAGAACTTGGAAAATGGAAAATCATTTTCAGGACATCTCTATGTGGAACCATCTGGTTCATTTTTGCCAAAGTAAATGATTCTTTGACCATTTTAATGATCTTATGTAGGATGAAAAACAAGCACATGAACATATACCTGTTGGCCATTAAATAGCATTATTTTTACTTCATTGTGTTGTAGAAAAGTAAGGTATTAGAAATGCAAGTTCAATGGTTTTATTGGCCAAACACAAAATCAGTCACTGTCAGTGGGATCATATACTCCAAAAATCTTAAATTAACTTTTAGATCCAAACTACGAATTAAGAAAAACTGAATGCATTTGACAGCTATAGACACACTGATTGCAAGAATATAAATGGAGAATTTGGTGCATTTCTGTGTCTTCCTATATGCACCACCGTTCAAAAGTTTGGGGGCACTTAGAAATGTCCTTATTTTTGAAAGAAAAGCAGTTTTTTTCAATGAAGATAACATTAAATGAATGATAAATCCAGTCTAGACATTGTTAATGTGGCAAACGGCTGGTTTTTAATGGAATATCTCCATAGGGGTACAGAGGAACATTTCCAGCAACCATCACTCCTGTGTTCTAATGCTACATTGTGTTAGCTAATGGTGTTGAAAGGCTAATTGATGATTAGAAAACCCTTGTGCAATTATGTTAGTACATGGATAAAAGTGGGAGTTTTGATGGAAAACATGAAATTGCCTGGGTGACCCCAAACTTTGGATGGTAGTGTACATATTTAGTATTTTAACATATTACAATATATTACAAGATACCAACTTGGGATTTGGAAAATGTTTTTTCTAGTGTTTTATAGAACAAAATATTTATAGATTGATTGCTAAAATAATCTGCAGATCAATTGGCAGTGAAATGATGGTTAGTTAAGGCTCTAAGTTCATGCTATTAACTGTCACCTCCAATAAAAATGAAATGCTTTTAGTATTTTAAGGAAACACGTAAATGTCTGAAGAACCATCCCATAAATGCAGACATTCTGCAAAGAACCAGATAGCCTTCTGAAGAATCATCACTTTGTTGAGAGAGAGAGACACTTTGATTATGTATGAAGGTACTTCAAAAAGTTCTTGGCCTTATCTGGGAACAAGAGTCATAACTCCCATTATGGGACAAAAGCCATACATCACTGTCTGTCAATTTATCACAAAGTAAACAATGGAAACACATCAGTTCTTTGCCTCCCAGAAAGTTCAAGCAAGTGACATCTGTGTTTTGGGACAGTGAGGTATAACTCATGATTGATTTCTGCCAAAGGACCAAACCTTTAATAAGGACTGCTATACATCAGAACCGCTACTACTGGAGGAAGCAATCAAAGAAAAAAACGTCTGACTTCTATTTGCTTCCCCAACTGAAATCCCACTTTGTAGGGTCACTATTTTCAGATTGATGATGAGGTCATGCATGTTGTTGAGGAGAATATGGGGGCTTAAGATGTGACTTTCTTTGGCGAAGGGATAGCAAAGCTTGACAATCAGTGGACCAAGTGCGATGAAGTTAATTTACACTATGCAGTAAAATAATGCAATAACAATCCTGTGATGTTTTCTGGTGAGAGCTTTTTGAAGTATCCTCGTATTTGGAAGAATGTGTACAAGTGTCACGGATAACCTTCAAATTAAATTAAGATCCAAAACAAACACAAGAACTGATGCCGCTTTCTTTTTTGGGGGATTTTATCTAAAACCCACTCAGAGAGATAAACCAAATAGAGGCAGACTGCTCACATTAGCGGGGTGAACGAGCCACAAACTGGGCCAGGTTGGAGTCCTGCCCAGTCTGCTGGCTGACGAAGCCACGGCCACAACAATCAGACAGCCAGGACAAGCCTGTCCACCGAGTGATCGATGAAATGTTAATGTGGAAAACAGCAATCCAGAGGATGCTTGTCATGATCTAAAACAGGCTACAGGGTCACTGTTTAAGAGACTTGAAACTCGATGATATGGAGGCTTATCACGAGTCAACAACTGCATCATGAGTCAGTATTTGTACACAAACATGACTAAGGATGCAGATAATGAAGAGAGAGGCCTGAAATTCCCTGATTACCAGAACCCAGGGGGAGTTACTGCTTAGATTTTTGTTTCAAGGATGCAGCTGATTCTTTTGTTACCTTCCTTTGCAAAGCAGAAAATGGCTGCTTGTTTATTATTACGAGCCCACAAGCAGATATTTCCAATTATAGGGAGTGGGCTCTTGAAAATTTGGTTGATTACATGGTTTGTTCTTACAGAAGAGGCTCAATTGGGAAAACAGAAGAAAAAAAAACTCCCACAGTGCAGCAGTGTTTGGTTCTGCCTGGCAAGATTTAATCTGTTTTCTAATAAAGAACTTCCTGAGAGATGCACCATCACAACACAGATGCCTCCTGTGTGATTCCTCTGTGTGAGGGAAACAGATTTGATTTCTTTCTTTGTCTAAAGTAGAGCCAAACAAGAAAAAGATGATGTTTCCAGTCTGATTACAGAGAGATGACGTCCCCCTCACCAATGCTGAAGACCAAATACAAAGATCAGGCCTGCAATCTCCAAGAAAATTGCAGCAATAACTGAACTACATGAACTGTTTCTTTTTCTTGACCTAATGTTTGATTGTCGTAAACGATGAGAACACTTTTCAGCAAGTAGTCAGTACCCTTCAGAAGTAACCTCAGGCTGCGTTAGGCTGCAGAGCGTCCCCCTTTCATCTTGCCTGGTGTTTCATCGTCTTTACAAAGGAGCCTAATGGGTTTAATTTAGGGTGCGATGATTATTAATTGACGTGCACATGTAAGAGTGCGTCAGTGGGCGGCTGTGAAAGGAAAAGCACATTCAGCCTTTGATGGGTGCTATTGTTTGATGTGTGGTGAAACAGAGGTTTTCATTTAAATGTTGGACTAAAAGGATCATAAAATATGTTTTATGTGAGTTTATGTCAGACATAAACTCAGATTGATGCACTGTATATTATTCCTGGATGGTGTGTTGTTATCCATTTTGAAGCAGTAGCTTTGACACTGTCAACCTCAACCTATACCCCTTTTGGACCAAAAACAAAAAGGCCAGTTTGGTGCTCGTTCAGTGCTGGTGCTTAGTTGGTTCAAATCTTGTGTCTCCTGAGAACCGGTTTGCTTTTCTATTGTCAAGGAGCCAAGTTAGCGCCACGTCATTGCAGCACCGTAAAACATCAGTACATCATTGCATGTGTAGCCGTTTAACAACGTTTGCACACCGTCACCATGGAAGTACCGTTCCTGACTTTGCAAGCCTGCATTGCGATCCAGAAACAAATAATCAAACTGTTAGAAGCTACCTGTCTTCATGGGAGTCACATGCAACCGTGACAACCGTGTTTTCACCATTGATCGTTGGTCACTGTAACCCCGCCCCCCAGCCTGTGATGTACTTGGTTCTTAACTCTGGCCCAGCAAAGAGTTGGTGCCTGAAAAGCACCAGTTTTTGGAGCCTGGACCCAGTGCTTAGTTGGTGGAAGCACAAAGAACTGGTGCTAAGTCAGGCACTGGGTCCAAACGAGCACTGGAACCAGCTTGGTCGAAAAGGGGCCTGATTTGTGGTGGCTTGTTGCTGACATGAAGAATCAGGTTATTCTGCTGTGTCAAGGTAATGCAATAATGTAACAATGACAATGTCTGATTTGTTTGGCTTGAGATTGTGATAATATGAACAGGTGATGTGTGCTGAAACTAATTGGCTGCCTGAGTTGAGGCTGGAAATTTCAATAAAGGATCATTAAAGGGAGCAGATTGCAATTTCAGAGATTGTAAGGTTTTCTTCCTCTTGTCTCCACGGGGCATTGGTAATGAAAATGCAAAATGTGCTGATGGGGTTTTAGAAAATTCCTGAAGTGGCATCATCATGTTTTTGTATAAATAAAGGCATGCTTTTATTTGACAGCAACAGCAGTGAGAGACAGTGAAGGAAAGCAGGGAAATGACAAGCAGCAAATAGTCCCCAGCTGGGAATAAAAGAAACTCACTACTTACTATATTTGCATCTATGTGGGATGTGTCCCAGCCAGTGGGTAAATGGTTCACCCATTTTCCACCACTGCTTTATAATGTGGGAGAATAAGTATCTGTTGCTTCAAAAATTGATGTCTCTGCAACAAAATGGATGTCATGAAACAACCAAGCACACACTATATTAGAACTAATAATAGGCAGATAGAGAGTGGTTTCATAGAGCAGAAAGCACAAGTCCCACTCTTCCTGAAGGGCTCAGTGAAATTGGTGGATATTTTGGTGGACAGGATCCTATCATCAGACACATCGATCCAGAGCATCTGAATTAATTTCTTTGACAACAAATGGCTAAATTTATCCCTTTTTATACTATAACAACATATTCACACAAAACTATTCTCGGTATAATGAATATAAACTTGTACAGGAATACAAGAAGGGCAGAACTTTTTTTTATGCCACTGTCTCCTGTTTTTCAAAGGTTGCAGAGCAGTAACACAGTCAGTGAAGAGGACATTCAGTACTACTATGACTTAAACTGATCTACCAGTTAGTGTCCTTCATCTCTGTTGCATGGAAAAATTTGGATTTTTGTGGCTTAACACCATTAGTGTTCACTGACTTATTGTTTAAAGCCCATATTAGCTCTCTAATTAATCATTTTGATTAGGGCAGGTCTAAAAATGTCCTTTTTGCAGGATTTTTTCATATCTGACTCCAGCTTAGTGATAAGGTTACAATGCATAAATTTCCTAAATATCGTCTATTCATTGAGCCCAATGCTGTCCACTCACCTGACTGAATTTGGAAAAGTTTTTCAGATAAAAATATAAAAAAACAAACAGTGTAGGGCTTAAGGGGTTAAAGAAAGAACTGTCAGAGCTGAAGTGCAGTGTAAATTTTAAAGCAAATTGATATTTTCAACTAGTAACTGCAACAAAATCAGAAATATTTTAACATTTTATGGAGAAGACTTCAATGTTATCTTTGCATGACAATTCCATTTCCAATAAAGAAGACTTTTTTCCACAGTAACAAGGATTTACTTACAACTAGTCTACTGTAGGAGTCACTGACTGTAAAAACAGCCTGGAAGGTTTACTGGTACACTCAAACAAATTAACAAGGAGGCTTTGTCGTAGTGAACAAATACTAGGTAGGGGCGAAAGAATGAGTTGTTGCTTTAGCCTTGAACCATTATGGAAGATGTAAAACTTTAAAAATGGGTCATGAATATATTACACAAATGGTTAGGATGCAGAAGCCACAAATACCTTGTTCAAATTCCACCAAATTTGCTTCCCTACTTTTTCCTCCTATATGTCCTGATCATTTAAGGCTCAAAACAGATTAAAAATGACAAATACCTGCCTGGTTTCATTAACAAATGTGCAGTAATTTCCTAATACAGCTTGGTACTATAGTTGCAGGCAAATATTTAATATGCAAGACAAACTAGTGGAAATCAGTGGCAGGTTTTAGCCGATGATTAATGTACTTTTGTTGTTTTTGTGACAGCAGGACGGTGTGTGAGAGATTAACTTAGAATAAACTGCACAACACATAATCATAACATGGAAATAACATGTCATTCATTGCGACAGTGTGACTCAACTGTGTGTTTTTGGACAACAGTGGAGCTCTATGGCACCAAAAGACAAACTGTTCCAGGTTTTTTATTGACAGAAAACACTTATTAAGCTGGGTTTGGTCCTGTTTTCAACTATTTGTTAATCATTATTTCTATTAAAACTGGACTTTGGGACTATTTGCCATCTCTGTGGGATCATTTACTAATTTTACATATTTACACTGTACATAAATGATAAACAATGCTAAGTTATGACTTTATAATCTGTGTTTATAAGAGAATAGCCAGGTCTTCTGAGCAAAACATATCAATTTAAATGGTTGTTGCTGCCTTTTATTTTGTTTGCCCACTGTGGCCTACATGTAAAACAGTGACATCATGGCCACACCAGAAAATTCACAACATGCTTCCAGGGAGATGATGTATTCTCTCTGCTGTGTTTTCCTAATAAACGCTGAGCCAATCAGAGCGCAGAGGAAGCAGCGAGGCCAACCAATCAGCGAGTTGCCGTCATCGGTCTCCGGCTGCTATTTATGTCGGGTGGCGCTCAGCTGTTCCGTCAAGCTGGACACAATAAGAGAGGGAGACCGGAAGTACAAACACTCCGGGAAGGAGGATTTTTAAAATTTTATTTTACTTAAAAAAAAAAAAAAAAAAAAAAAAAATAAACCACAAATACACTACACACTATATAGTAGTATATAGACAATATAGTTAGACTATATACATTTTTTAACCTGTAATGGTTAAAAAAATGTAAATAAACTGCAACACATGGACATTATTTATGATTTTGGCCTACTTATATATTTTTTAAATGAATAACATGGAAATTGGCAGATTTTTTTTCTGTGATTTTACTACTTATCTAATTTTTTTGAATGGCAAAAATTTTAAAAATCTGTAAAAATTACAGAAAATTGTTCACACAAAATAGATACCAAATATCAAAAGCCTGAAATATTTGCTAGGTTAGCGTCCCACATGTTCTTTGGCTCAGCTAAAGCTAACTCTCTCCAACTTGTGGATCTCTTGAGTTGCTTGTTGTTAAAATATCTTGCTAGAGGTGCTGAAGCTCAGAAAGTCTGAGATGTTTGTTCAAAATTAGCTCATTCTCAAATCTGATCTGAACTGTCCTCTTTTGTTTGAACTTTCCCTAAACTTAGGAGTTAATGACAGAGCAGCACATCCAGACTCCGTCTCATTTATGTAGAGATTAAACTTCAGTGTCATTCATTGATGTTAAAGTGCAGTTTTTCAAATGTTTGTTGCACATGCTCCCGACCAAACCAGTCCAGGTGGAAGACGATGTGAAGAGAAAGCTCCAGAGGATGAATATCACACATTTACGTTGGAAATAAATGTCCTTTAATGAGACATTGTCATGCAAAAGTTGGATTTCCCTTTAATGATGTTTTCAGTCAAGCTTTTAGCTAGGTGGTGTTGTTGTGACAATTTGTTTTCTGTGTTTGTGCTCATGGTTGTGTCACTCGTTTTTTTTGCTGATCGATTTTACTGTGAAGCACTTTGTGAATTTCATTTCTGTGAAAAGTGCTATATAAATAAACTTTACTTACTTACTTAATGATGTTCAAATCTTTGTTGAGTGTTTTGTTGATGTTGGTTTCTAAATGTTTTCTGACAGGGTGTGGTGGGGGGAGGTGGGGGAGTAGAGGGGGGAGGGCGCCACCGACCTCCAGCACCTAATTAAACATTTAATTTTTTAATTAAATGTTTTGTCTTTTTAGCTTTTTATTGGATAGACGTAGTGAGAGACAGACAGAAAACAGGGGAGAAGAGTCAGGGGAAGACATGCAGCAAAGGAACACGAGCGGGAATCGAACCCCAGCCGCTGCGTCAGGGACCAGCCCCTGTACATGGGTCACCCGCTTAACCCGTTGAGCTATACAGGCACCCATGGCTTGTCTTTTTAAAGGTTTAATAGTCTAATTAAATGTGTTGCATTTTTTAAAACGTTCAGTGTTCTTCTTGTTGAATTGTATTTTTTAAATGTTTAATTCTGGAAAATATTTTATCTGTAATTTTGAATATTTGTGTTATGAAAATTTTGTTTAATTTCATAATGACATGTATTGTATCTTGCTGAATGATCTCATTCAATATTTTGTCTGTTTAATAGAGGTAAACATTAAATTACATTAAATTATATTAAACAGACAAAATATTGAATGAGATCATTCAGCAAGATACAATACATGTCATTATGAAATTAAACAAAATTTTCATAACACAAATATTCAAAATTACAGATAAAATATTTTCCAGAATTAAACATTTAAAAAATACAATTCAACAAGAAGAACACTGAACGTTTTAAAAAATGCAACACATTTAATTAGACTATTAAACCTTTAAAAAGACAAAACGTTTAATTAAAAAATTAAATGTTTAATTAGAAAATTACATCTATAAGACAATTAAACTTCAAATAGGAATAAATCAGAAAATACAATGAAGCATTATAAAGAAAATTAAACATTAAAAGGTGGTATATGTATATATCATTTAATTGTATTTAATGTTTAACTCTATTAAACAGACAAAATATTGAATGAGATAATTCAGCAAGATACATGTCATTATGAAATTTTAAAAAATTAAAATACAAATATTAAAAATTACAGATAAAATATTTTCCAGAATTAAACATTTAAAAAATACAATTAAACAAGAAGAACATTAAACATTTTTAAAAAATGCAAAACATTTAATTAGATTATTAAACCTTTAAAAAGACAAAACATTTAATTAAAAAAATTAAATGTTTAATTAGAAAATTACATCTTAAATTTCTTAAATCTTTTTAATAATACAACTTTTTAAAAGTTTTATTGTATTAATTCGTTTTCCTTTGATTTAATTGCTTTTTGTTATGTAGTTTATTTCTTTAATCTTCTTTTTCTGTCAAGATTTTAACCCCAACCTTAAAAATGAAATAAACCCTTAAATCACAATGAAAATACTTCTGTTGTCACAATCATGAGTTAGTCAATTATTCAGTTTATCAATTCAACTTTATTTGTTTAGCACCTTTCACACAGATGACAAAACTAAACAAGCAAAGAGGAAAAAAAACTGCTAAAACTATGATTAAAACTCAAAAACATTAAAAAAAAGATTTAACATGGTAATAAAATATGTTGTGTTCAGGGGATGGAGGGAGTTTATTGAAGTCTTCTTGGGCTCACATGGGAAATCATTTAAAATATAAACTTGATATTCAGTCTAAGGAAACTGCAGAGCGACAGAAGAACCAACAATATCTCCTGTTTTCTCCTTTAATGAGTCGACTCTTCTTGTGCTTTCAGACCAAAGAACTACAGACTCTTCACAACCTGCTCAAACTCTTGGTACAGGACCTCACCACACGGGTCAAGAAGGTTTCTGTCTCATTTCTACTCTGAAGCTCACCTTCTCCTGCTCAAACTGCTGACAAATGTTTCTGCTGCTCTAAAGTCTGGTCTCCAGAACTTCCTAAACACTCTCAAAGTCTCTTCTGCTGCAGGTTGCTTTGTAGAACTGTTCCAGAAAACCTCACTAAACCACATGGAGGGGCCTCAAGATAGTCGTCCAAATGAAACCATACAAAAACCAAACTAGTACAACCCAAACGCTAAAGTCTCCTGCAGCCTACCAGAGAACCTCTGAGAACAGAGAATCAGGACAGGAACTCTTACCTTCTGGACAACCAACGTTGGTTCACAAACAAGAATACAGAATGTGTCTGACCAAAAACCTCTGAAGACTCACTACAGCCAAGATAAAGACACAACTCAGCTGCACCAAATCCACTAATTACTGCAAACATTAGCACCATGTGCTAACTGTGGCTAAAGAACCTCATTTACCAAGACAACTATCCAGTACAAAGCCCTAAAACACACCAAGAAACACATTAAAGATGATTTTACTGCTGGAAGCTGCAAGCCAACGCCTAAAGAACAAATGAAAGCAACGGAACCAAACCCGGTTCTGTGGTGAAGAGAAGCAGAGGAAATGTTTGTCTGCAGCTAAATAAAGCAGGAAGACACTGAGCTGCTCAGGTGTTCCTGATAACACCAAGCTGCTCAGGTGTTCCTGATAACACCTAGCAGCCACCTGGACAGCCAATAGGAACACAGCTTCCTGGAAGTCCAGAGGGCTGGCTTAGTGAAGGAAATTTAGCTTAAAGTTGAAGCAGAAAGTTAACAAATAAAGTTGAAAACCACCTTCTGATCCCTGAAATCTCTGAGTTTTCACACAAAGAACACCTGAACATGTCAAACTGGTTCCATAGTAGAACCATCATTGTAAAAACGTCATAGTATGGTGTGTTGCTCAAAAAACATTAGGACCCGGCTGTCAGGGGACAAACATGTAAGAAACATGAGAACAGAGAGAATCCAACCAGTAGGTCACAGTTTATCATCCCCCAGTCATCTCCTGAAGTCCATATGGTGAGAGACATCAGTATCTGGTTGTTAATTTACCAGAGGATGCTTATAATCATGCTGATGTGGTCTGTACTCTACAGTATTTTAGTGATTCAATAAATGCCTAAGTTGTTTTTTTTTAAATGCTTTTTAGTTTTTAATAAGCATTTAACAGCCTATATGTAATCAATAAGTGGCCTTTGTCTATCTTAAGAAAAATTCACTCAGAACTCTGATATGTTAACAGTTCTAAATAAATCAATAAATACATGCATACACACAAAAATAAGTTAATACATTAACTGTGTTAAGATAAGATTCAGATTTTTAAAAAAGTTGTTTATGTTGTTGCAGAATCCAGTATTGCTCACTGGTTGGTCATTACATTTTATTAGTTTGATTTCACTGTTTAAAATGATGCCACCTCTTTTCAGACAGAACCTGTGACAATAAAACAATACAAAATTTTTAGTTCCGTGTTAATAAAGCACTTAAAGCTTTAAATATGGCTAAATGCTTTTTTCAAAATTAAATATATCACTCCTTAGGTGGTAGTGGCCCCAAGTTCAGTAAAGTTGGAAAGATATTCACAGATTGGGACTTCCAGCATCAATAACTCATTAGATATAGGTTGTCAAAACATAAACGGTGCCTCTTTCCCATTGTTGCAAGGCAGACAATGTGCTACAAGCCCAGTTTTATCAAAAGTAGCTGTCTTTCAAGCTACAGGAATAACATTGGTGTCTATGGAGTGAACAGGGTCCGTCTGCAATTTGCAAAACCGCTGCAACAGTAAAGAGAGACAAATATTCAATAACTTCACTCTTATACATTGTAGTGTCACTAAAATCACTGCAGCCTTCAACTGGCTCCTGTTGACAAAGTGTTTTAACAGAAATGTAAATGCTGTAATTTGATTCTTTTAATGAACCATGTAACTTGAATGGATGTGATGCTGGTGTGACCACAGTGCACACGTCTGATGTTGCTCACAGTGGTCCAAGGGACGCTCAGGGAGTTTGTGTGTTTGCTCAGACTCATGAAAAATTACAGGGAACATTGTTTTCAACCCTAAAAATATCATTATGAGGACTCAAAAATGTTGGAAAAAGCAATGCCAAATAAAAAAAGAGCAAACTTTAGACCCATTCCTCTGTATTCATATTATGAAGGGTTTTTTTTGTTTTGTTTTTTTGTTTTTTTTTGCAGGGCTTCATTAAATATATTAAAATTATAGCAATGAGTCAGCTGACTGTGAGGTTGTCAGGAGGGAACTGTTTTTATATATATTGCTTTAAATGGACTGAACCTAATGTATTAAAAAAAAAACTATGTAGAGTAAAAAGAAAAACAAAAGTGCTTTGTTCTTTTTTGAAAGCGATGAAGACTTTTTCAACAGCTCATATGTAGATATGTGTACGTGCGTCTAGTCAGCAACGCCGCTTTTATTTTGAAGGTCTCAACCGGAGCTGCGGCGTAGTACCGCGGAAGGCTCGACCAGAACTACTTTCCAGGGTGGATCACCAATTGACGCCTCTCCCTCCCTCCGTTCAGCTTCAATTCCGTCAAATCATAGTTGATCTGGCAGCCAGCGGTACATGCGTCGTTTATTGGGAGCGCAATTAGCCTCTGCTGTGGCCGCTTTCTGAGGTCCGGAACGAGGGAAAAGAACATCTGGAAGGGTCGCCGCTTCACCGAAAACTAGCAAACGAGTCTTCAACCGCGACAACGCAAAAAAACCCCACAGAAATGGACGAAAAGGCGTTTACGAAAGAACTTGACCAGTGGATCGAGCAGCTCAACGAATGCAAGCAGCTGTCTGAGGGACAAGTGAAAACACTATGTGAAAAGGTGAGATATAATTTTTCCTGTAAATTCCTCTCTTTACTCCAACTTAGTCCCAACGTCTTGTCCCTGCTCACCGCCGCCTTCCAGACATTGTTAAAATGGCGTCTATAGTGTACATTTCACTGCGCGGTGCGTGGATTTGACCAAAATTCCGAGTGGTCAGCGACTTTGTTTGAGGCCGTTTGAGCGGTTTCCTGTACAAAATTTTGGGGGGTAATAAATACGAGTCACTTGTTGTGGGTTAGAGAGGGTTTGGCGGCCAGACGGGATTAGACTTGGTGTGAATTCAAGTCACATACCACATTTACAGCCGCTCATTGACTCTGTCAGTGGGACTGCAGCATCTCTGTTAGTTAGCTCAGACTGGCTGCTCCATTTAGCCTCATATGTTCCGTGTGGAAACAGTTCACCTGCTGGTAAATAAACCTTGACCTCCAGTTCAACCACTAAAGTAGTTATGAGCAACGTTTGGAGACTCTTTCTGCCTAGTTGAAGCGCTGTTGGTACATATTTGCTGTAAAGGTCGTTCAAAAATGAGGCTAAAATAAGACACATTAAGCTAAAACTAATACAATACTCCTGCAATACATCCTAAACCAAGGGTGTCAAACATGCGGCCCTCGGGCCAAAATCGGCCCTCCAGAGGGTCCAATCCGGCCTTTAAAGGGCCCTCAAAGTGTAAAAATTACAGAGAATGCAGTAACTACTAATTGTAAATTTGTAAAACCATAAATCTAAAACAATTTTTAGACCTTGACGAGTTGTTTTGATCATAAAGTAAAATACTAGATTGCTAGTTTTGTCTTTTTAAAAAAAAGTTGTCTTGTTTTTGTTGTTTTTTTATCTGACATATAGTTTGTCTTATATTTTTGTCGTTTTGTTTTTTTTAATCGTTTTGTGTTTCCTTTTTGTCTCAGTTGTGTTTTTTGTCTCATTTTTGTCATTTTGTGTTGCTTTATTCATTGTTTTGTGTATCGTTTTTGTGGTATTGTTTTACGCTTTTGTTTTTTTGTTGTGTTTGTCCATTTTTTTGTTTCTTTGTAACTTTTTTGTCTAATTTTTTGTCACTTTTTGTTTTGTTTCGTGTCATTTGCCTCATTTTTTCCATTTTGTTTCTTGCTTTTATTGTTTGTGTCTCATTTTTGTAATATTTGTCTTGTTTTTGTTGTTTTTTGTCTTTTTAAAAGTACAATACTATATGGTTCAGTTCCAGATGACTAAACATTTTGTGTCTTTGTAGAGCCTCTGTAAGTTGTAATGTTTAAATGATAAACTTAGGGATCATATGGTTGAAATTGAACTTAATTTTCTTCAAAAATTTCAGGTTGTTCATCATGTTTTGCAAAAAAAAATTCCTTTTATGTGAACATACTCAGAATGTAAGTTTTTGCACTAAAACAATGGCAAACATTTGAAGTTGTGGTTATTTATAGGTTATTATGCTGTGATTTAACTGGTCCAACCCACCTGAGAACTAAAATGAGTTCGATATCCCTGTCTTAAACCCTTTATTCAGGTCATAATGTTGAGCTAGTGTTGGAAAAAAGTGTTGTTTCAGCTGTTTGAACTGAGCTGAAGAGCTGCAACAATTAACCAATTAGTTGTCAACAGTTTAGTTAATCTCTAGCTATTATTTCTGATCAGTTTGAGCAGTTTGTAAAGAAAAATGTGAAAATTCTTTGATTTAAGTTCGTCAAAGTTGAATATTTTCTCATTTTTCTACTCCTCTGTGACAGTAAACTGAGCATCTTTGGTTAGTGGACAAAACAAGTTATTCTGATTGACATTTCTCACCAGAAAGCAATCAACAATGCAAATAGTTGTTAGATGTAGCCCTTCTATACTACCTTATTGACAGTTTTTTTCCCCATTATTGTGTCCATTTATACCACTGAAGGTTGGCTAAATGACAGATACACCTCTCTGTTTAATGCAGTTCACTTCTGCAGCCCTTAACATGACCATAAATTTGATTCAACTCAAAGCATTCCAACATTCTAACTGTGATTAAAGTAAGATTTATTGTACAACTGTCGCAGGTTTACCAGCGTTTCACAAAAAATGCCAACTTGGTGTATATGACGTCTGATTTCTGTGCTTATCTCACAGGTGGTAAAAAGAGTGGTATGTAATCTTTGACCCATGTCCTTCATCTAGCTTTTCATTTACTTTTGCAGCCAATAATTAGTTAAAATGACTTCTTTACTAGGCAGTCAATGGACAATTTTTAAACTTAAACATGACATTTTATGGTTTACAAACCTGTTGTCAGCTCACTGAGCTTTTTAAACAATTTACAAGCGATTGCATCTTTCTGAGCGGTGAACTTGAACTTGTCGGACTATTACAGTTATTGTAATTCAAGTGGAATACGTAACTTGTACATAATATGCTCTGACTGATTACAGGCTAACTGATTCTGCATACTTTTGTGGTCTGAGCTGCAGCTTAACCCCAATCTCTCCTTCCGACGTCAGCTGATTTCCAGCTCTAAATGTCTGAGCTAGAAGGAAAAGAATACCCTTAAACTCTTGTGGTGTTGACTGTTTCTTGCATTTTTTTGAATAATTAATTAAAGCTAGATCCTTTTTACCTGTTGAAGATTTATGTTTTCCAGAAAGTTAAACATCCCTTATCCAAAGGGTTCTTTATACTGTTTCTGCCTTACGTCATGGTCCATTTTTATGCTTCCACTGATGGAGAAATCGACACGTCTGCCTCTGATTATTGGATGTCAGTGTGAGAAATCCTGACTCTACACCAGTGTATGGTGGTGTAGATTTCTGTTTTTTCTTTAAATTCAGATTTGCTGTTTCTAGAGGCTACATTTGGACACGTTTTTCCAATCTCCATTTACTGGATCTGTTCTTCAATCTGTAGTGCAGCTATGTCCTTCTTGGTTCCTAAAAGGACACAAAACAAGTCCCACTACCATGTTTGGAGTGATGTGTCCTGAAGGTTAAGAATGCAATATTCTCAAGTGGCTTGTTAATCCCAGTATTTAACAATGTTGTACTGTGTGTCCCGATCCCAAAATGGGATCTATGCAGTCAGAAGTGCTGTTGGTTCAGGCTCTGTTTAGCTCTGCATATGCAAATGTATATATTTTCAAAATTGATATCTTGTTGTGCCATCTATCATTTGTCATTGCGGGTAGCTTGGGAGAAAAAGTCTTTTTCTTTTTGAATTTGCAGCCCTTTTTTCAGCTCATATGCTTTTGACATATTTCTGCCTCCATCTGTCTTGGAAACAGATTGATCGGCAGACCCTGTCGACAGTTGTCAGACATCTGTTCACATGCAGGAACTGCGCATGGTGCTGTGTTTCTTCTTTCCTGTTTCCTCCCCTAGTGCAGCAAAGATGCCGTAAAAGTAGCCGAGAGGAAAAAGGAAAGGTAAAAATCTCCTCACCCCTGAGGCTGTGTCATTGTTACAGTTCATAAGAGCTCAGCTGCTGCTAACTTCTTTCTACCTGCTTCCATCCAATCGTCCCCATGTGAATTTTTGTTAATATATTCAGCTGAATGCACCTACACAACATCCTCCCCGATTTAAAAATAGTCAAGGATATGATTGATTTTGCGTTGCATCGCCAGCACTACCAAAGCCTTTGTTGCTAAGGGGATCAGAGTGTGTGACTCAGGATAGCACTGTTCACTGTGACTCAGAGAGCGGCCGTCTCTGTTTTGGGATGTACGGGGGTGTGAAGGAATGGGATGTGCTGTGTAATCTGTCCTCGGTCTTTCTCTTTTCTGCTCAGAAAAAGACTGGACACATCAGAGTTCTTGTCCTGTGTGGCAGAGAGGAGGGAATACTTCGAAGCTTTGTCTCGTTTATCACAATCTCTGCACATTTTTCAGTTTTCGGCATTGCAGTTACGTCCCCGCTGTCAAGGCCCTGGATGTGTTTTGTAAATGTTGTTAGTTTACAGAGGAGTGAGGTCATCTCTTTGATCGTTTAATCATTTTAAACCTAGCACCCAGTGCTCTGCTTGCTGGAAATTGGTTTTATGTTTCTGTCAATTATATGGACATAATTTAATTAATGCATAACACATGCCCCATACAGAGACTTACCCTTTTCATGACCTTTTGTTTGTTTCCTCTGTTCAAAAGTAAACCTGCTGAGGGTTACATAACATTTCAGACATGGTTTCTGTACTTCTGTATTGTTTACATCTTATCTAATTTAATCCCTTCATGAGGCACTGTTT
This sequence comes from Amphiprion ocellaris, assembly GCF_022539595.1. Lineage (NCBI taxonomy): Eukaryota > Metazoa > Chordata > Actinopteri > Pomacentridae > Amphiprion > Amphiprion ocellaris. The sequence goes on from NC_072779.1 coordinate 4,435,895, forward strand.
ACTAACCAGTAAGGCTTAGTTTAATTAATCTAAAGTTTCGAGTTAGGTGAATCATCTTTTTAATGCCACGAATGAAACTAAAACCCAAAGAGTGATGTAATATTTTGGTTATGTAGCAATGGTTGCCCCATTTCTTGGAGCAGAAGACTTCTGCATGACCTTTGTCTATGTCAAACCAGTTTCATGCAGCCAGGCGGGCTTTGTTTGCCAGCTGAGGTCACCGATTTACTCAGAAAAATGAGTCAGTCAGAAAGGCTGTTTCAAAGGAGGATTTGTTTTCCCATTATAGTAAATTTTCAGCATTTTATTCCAAAATAGTTTCACAGAATAATCTCTTAGCAACGATAAAAATGGATGTCAAAAACACAGACGTGAGTGCAGTCAAGGCAAAAGGTAGTTAAATGCCTTTCAGCAGAAATGGGGGGCTGTCATAGTAGAAATGCTGACGAAATCCGACACAATCTGCCTTCATTTTGCTGCCAATTTCTGTGTGTTGTCGTGTTGGTGTCAGCAGAATGCTTAACTTTTAATTACCATAAACATCTTAAGTGAGGTCATCTCTTGTGTTTGTAGTCTGGCCTTGTTGTTGAGGTTAATTCGCCCTAAGTTGTCTGCAGGAGAACCTTTGGCTGCGTTTAACTCACTTTAATGGGATTATATTGCGGCAGCCGGGAAAACGCTGACTTCATTTCTCAACACTCGGCTAAGCAGTTTGTTGACTGTGTGACGGCTGACATCTTGGGCAGAGCTGTAATCTGTAGCCGAGCCTCCCTCTTCGCAGGCCTCGCCGTGGCATTTCTGCTACAGGTGTGGTCCGTACTTTGGGCAAGGTGCTTATGTAAGCGGTGCCGTCATCGTTTTCATTCACAGCTGGGCTGGTATCCACGATACGCGCCGTCTCGAGGATAAACTGTTCCCTTCCACACCCTGTGTTTTAGGGTTTTTGCTAAATCCAAGCTTAAATTGGGAGTTATGAAAAAATTATCTTGGTGCCAGTAGCAGCAGGTCACACTGTATTAGTTTACTCCACTTTTATGTAACATTTGATTAGATAGAACTTAATCCTGCATGAGGTGTTATTGTTTTCTGGCATATTCTTAGTTACGTTGCCATGGTTACGTGATCATAACATGATATCTTGTAAAGGAAATAGACTGTTGCTGATGATGATGTAGTGAAAGAACACATTTTAATGAGATCCAAACACCACAACAACCAGGAATAAAGGATCATAATGACATTCATGCTGAGTTTGTAGTGAGAGACGTAAAATCAGCTCAGTGTAGCGTACAGAGAGAACACGTCTGTTCGTCAATTTAGGACACAGAGGTGACATGTGATGCTTCATCGAACATATTGCACATACATTAGAGGGTAAGGTTACAGAGTTGAAGGCCCTATACTGTGTCATGAGCTGACGAAGCAACCAGTGGAGAATGTCACTATGAATTCTGGGTAGTAGGTTGAAGGAATAGCACTTAAAGATACTGTATTTGATTAGGGTTTTCAAATTTTGTTTAAATCTAATGTCTGATGTAGTGTTTTTTTAAGTAACAGTCATTAGTGATAAAATGATTTCCAACAAAGAAAAGAGACAGAAAAGGCTCAATAGTTGGCTTTCAGTGACAAATCTATACATTTGTAGCTAAACATTCTCTGTTTTTTAGTTTCTGACCTTCCCTTTAGCCCAGGGGTGTCAAACATGCGGCCCGCGAACCAAAACTGGCCCTTCAGAGGGTCCAATCCAGCCCTCAAAGTGTAAAAATTGCAGCAAAGACATTAACTGCAGATTGTAAATTTGTAAAACGATAAATTTAAAGCAATTTTGAGACCATAACAAGTTGTTTTGATCATTAAGTAAAATACTAGATTGCTCATTGTTCTTTTGTCGCTTTGTAACTTTGTTGTCTAATTTTTTGTCTCTGTTTTGTTTTGTCGTTTGTCTCATTTTGTTTTTGTTTCTCGCTTTTGTCATTTTGTGTCCCGTTTTTGTCGCTTTTATCTAATTTTTTGTCTCTTTGTTTTGTCTTGTGTCGTTTGCCTAATTTTTTGGTTTTTTGTTGTATTATTTTTGTCATTTTGTGTTTTGCTTTATTCGTTCTTTTGTGTAGCATTTTTGTTGTTCTGCGTTGTTCGTCTGTTTTTTGGTCGTTTTGTTTCTCACTTTTGTTGTTTTGTGTCTCATTTTTAAAAATATTTTGTCTTGTTTTTGTCTTGTTTTTTTGTCTGACTTTTGTCATTTGTGTCATGTTTTTGTCGCTTTGTTTCTCGTTTTGCATTTTTTTCTCCATTATTTAGAGGTTATGTGTTATGATTTTTATTTTCTGGCCCTCTTGAGATCAGATTGGGCTGAATGTGGCCCCTGAACTAAAATGAATTTGACACCCCTGCTTTAGCCCCTGTGTTACCAAACCCATGACAAAAATAAAAAAGTGCATGGCTGGTTAATGACTTTCCTAATGGCCATGTGCATTTTCCACATAATGATTAGCTATATAAAGTCCATCTAAGCCATAAAGTGAAATAAATTGATGTTGCACTTAATTATAAATATGAAATTATTCGAAAGGAAATTAAAAGGTGGGTCATAAAGAGGATCCCAGTGCATGTTTGTCGGCTTATTACACTCTCTCACATCCTTTTATTTCCTTTCATTTCACTCAGAGTAATTGAGATCGGGCAGAATGGGATGAAAATATATTGCTGCTCCACTTTTAATGCAGCCCATCCAGAATATTCTCTCAGGCTTAGTGAGTCAATTGCGTTAGAGATAGAAGCTCTGGTCAATCTGTCATCCAGAGTGCAGAGACTGAAAGGCCACATGGCGGTATGGGCACGTGGAGCGAGTGTATAATATAGGTCAGCATTGTGCAGTGTTGCAGCTCTGGCCCGGTCACTCTGGGTTTGTCTCTTTCTGTCCCATCTGTTGGTGACAGGCCAGCTACAGCGCTCTGTCAGTGTCAGTCCTCTCTTCCTGTTGCCGTGCTTTTTAAGGGCTACTCAGAACTGACAAAATACAGTTTGTGATGGGAATGGGAGGAGACATATTTCCCCAAATTGAATCGAGAGTAGCTTTCAAAGAGTCAGAGCACAACATCTTCTGCTCTTGAGTCTATCGTCGCCATTCTCCCTTTAATTTTGCAGATGTTTTCGTTTCTTGCTTTAGTGCGTCAGATATGTCCGGTGGTCACTAGGCTCGGGACATTTTTCCCCTCTCAGCCCGAGGATTTGTTTGCTCCAAAGCTTCTTAAAAGGGCTCATCCAGCTGACTGACCCCTGAGTCAGACCGGCCTGCCAAGCTAGACTGACTCCAGGAATAGGCCTTGTTGTGGGTCTCCACATTTAGTATTTGAACTGTTTAAAGCAGAGGTGTCAAGCTCATTTTAGTTCAGGGTCAATATTCAACACAATTTCATCTTAAGTGACCAGTAAAATCACAGCATAATTACCGATAAATAGCAACAGCTCCAAATTTTTCCTTTGTTTTAGTGCAAAAAAGTACATTCTGAAAATATTCACATTTAAGGAACTATCTTTCTGAAAAACATTATGAACAACCTGAAATTTCTTAAGAGTAGTAAGTTCAATTTCAACAATATTATGCCTCAGTTTATCATTTACACATTACAACTTCCAGATCACAGAGTGTCTACAAAGGAACAAAACATTTAGTCACAGGTATCTGGAACAGAACAATGTAGTATTTTACTATGAAAAAGACAAAAAATAACTAAATATTACAAAAATTAGACACAAAAAGATTAGACAAAAGTGAGAAACAAAATGACAAAAAATGGGACAAACAACATGAAACAAAACAAAAAAATGACAAAAAATTTGACAAAGAAGTTACAAAAATGGACAAACAAGACAAAAAATGAAAAAAGTGTGAAACTACGACAGAAACGATACACAAAACAATGAATAAAGCAAAGCAGAAAATGACAAAAAGGAGACAAAAAACACAAGCAAGACAAAAAAGAAGCGCAAAACAAAAACATGAGACAAAACAAAAGCCAGACAAAAAACTACATACAAGACAAAATATTACAAAAATGAGACACAAAATGACAAAAGAACAATGAACAATGTAATATTTTACTTTAGGATCAAAACAACTTGTCAAGGTCTAGAAATTCTATTTAATTTATAGTTTCACAAATTGCAGTTAATGTCTTCTTTGTAATTTTTACACTTTGAGGGCCGGTTTGGACCCTCTGGCGGGCCGCTTTGGGCCCACAGGCCGCATGTTTGACACCCCTGGTTTAAAGCTTTCCGCTATTTTTAATTTTGTGATAATTTTCATGCACCTGCTTATTTTAAAAATGATCAACAGACTCAGAATTTATATGCATGAAATAAGATAATCTGTCCTGAAATCCACGGAGGTCGTTGTTTAAACGAATCCAAATGATGCCAAATATACTGCATCAGCTGACTCTCTGCATATTTCGAGTAGTTCTCCGTGTGTGACTCTGTTGTTTGCATTGAATGCGACAGCAGTAAGCAAGCGTTTCCTCTGAGAGCGCTAGCTGGAGGCCACACACTGAGTCATACACTGCAGCAGCGAGGTTTCACAGTGATGTCTGCTGAGAACGAACTGGGTCCAAAAAAGACACATTTTTCACACTTCTACTTTTGGGCGTAGCGGTTGACTGTTGTGTTGCCACAATACTTCTGGCTACAGTTGAGTACTCGTAAATGAATAATCTGTGTTTCATCTAAAAATACTGGCAGCCATTCAGTTTCTCTGCTCTGTTTTCGCCTCACACAAATTGATTTTAGGAAATGTTGTGGTGTCAGCAGAGCTGCTTTTCTGAGCATTGCAGGACAGATCTACAGGAAACTAAAAGACACACACACAGAAGGTCAAATTGACCCATTTAAAATTTGAAAATGTGGGGAAAAAAAGTATATTTTCACAGTAAAACTTCTGGTATCCACATTTTCAACATTTTGGGGAAATTTTTGAACATTTTTTGGTGGGAAAAAAGAAATGCTAAAAAAACTGTTTCTTAAGAACATTCACTAAAAAATCAACCAAAATCCAGCGAAAGTCGCTGGATTTTGGTTGATTTTTACGTGAATGCTCTTCAAGAAAATATTAGAAGTTTTACTGATATATATGTAATCACTTTAGATATTTTTAAGATTTTTTGGAAGATTTTTACTCATTTTTTTGAAAATATTTGCAAGAATTTTCTTGGCAAATTTGGGAGGTTTTTTTTTTTTTTTTAAGATAAAACTTTTAGGGGAAACTTTTAGGGGATTATTGGAATTTTTTTCCTGAAGGTTTTTCAAATTTTCAGAAATTTGGGGAATTTTTTGCTGAATTTTCAGATTTTTTTCAGACAAGAAAACACTATTTTTTGGTGCCTATAAATGAAGACAACAGGAGGGTTAAAATCCTTGGCGAGATTATGGTGATGGTGTTGTCGCTGTGTAGTGTCTTCCTTTAGACCCCACAGAAACTGACGTGGAAATTATACAGTGATGTTGGCTGGAAATCGCCCTTTCCTGAAAAGATAGAGAACAAAGAAGGACGTAGAAAATTACAGCACATGAAGCATGTGATTACAGGATCTCAGCGGGTTTTCCTGCATTTGATTGAGCCAAACGGTTGCAGGATTAAAATTATGTATGTAATAAGCTGCACTGTATTTTAGAGTGGCTCATCCTGGCTTTTGAGATTTTTCTAAGCCCCTTGTGTTTCACTTTGTAGTAATTATTTTTTCATTCTTCAATACATGAATTGCAGTTAAATTGGTGTTGTTTTTTTTTTCTCCTTTCGACAGGCAAAGGAGATCCTCACGAAGGAGTCAAATGTCCAGGAGGTGAGATGTCCGGTGACGGTGTGTGGTGACGTGCACGGCCAGTTTCATGACCTCATGGAGCTGTTCAAGATCGGAGGAAAATCTCCAGACACAAACTACTTGTTCATGGGAGACTACGTGGACAGAGGGTACTACTCCGTGGAAACCGTCACTTTACTAGTAGCACTTAAGGTAAGCGATGGTTTTAAAAAAACTCTCCTGCATTTGACTCGCTCTGAAATGCAAAAGTTAACTTACGGATGTGTTCGTGTTTCAGGTACGCTTCCGAGAGCGCATCACAATCCTCAGAGGGAACCACGAGAGCAGACAGATCACACAGGTGTACGGCTTCTATGACGAGTGCCTAAGGAAATATGGGAACGCCAACGTTTGGAAGTACTTCACAGACCTGTTTGATTACCTCCCCCTCACTGCCTTGGTAGACTCCCAGGTGGGCATTTCTGAGACGGAAATATGAAACATTATGTTCTATGAGAATTAATTGCTTTGTGGAATGAATCATATACATTAGATTAGTCAAGGAATAATGGTTAGGTGATAAAAATGTTCCCTGCAGATTTTCTGCCTTCATGGAGGCCTGTCACCGTCCATAGATACGTTGGATCACATTAGGGCTCTGGACCGTTTACAGGAAGTGCCACATGAGGTAAAAATGGCTTTTAAATGTGTCTATAATTTTCATTATAAGCAGGCTCGTGGGCAGAAATGTCCAATTAAATACTGCAAATGACAGAAAATGGAAAGATATTTGACATAACTACCTGATAATTAGAGCCAATGTTCAGTATATTTGCAGTTCAAACTTGATGATTGCTGTAATAAATAGCAGGTTGCTGTTACCTTGTTAACCTGCTCGTCCTCATCCTCTGCAGGGTCCCATGTGTGACCTGCTGTGGTCAGACCCTGATGACCGCGGTGGCTGGGGCATCTCTCCTCGAGGAGCTGGCTACACATTTGGTCAGGACATCTCTGAGACTTTCAACCACGCCAACCGCCTCACACTGGTGTCCCGTGCCCACCAGCTGGTTATGGAGGTTTGTGTTTATATACAGTTCATTTAGTGTGCATGCATATTGTATATCTGCTGTCATTTAGTCGAGGAAAGAAAACTAGGTTTACATCAACTGGCCACAGCTGCAGAATGATCCAGCAGTCTGCAGTTTCACAGAGTTAATATGAAACTAAATACAGCAAAGAACCTTCTAATGATTGCTGGTTAAGTGACAAAGTGGCTGTTACAGTACATGGACTCTCCAGACTCTCTAGTAGCTAAATTAGTGGTGGGAAAAGTCCAGTTGAAACCATTACTGCTACAGAAGACACTTAAACTTGTTTATTTTAGATTTGCACTGTATTAGCACTTTTCCCTGAATTATACATCCCCGGTTAATAATGCATCTCCTCCCTTCAGGGATACAACTGGTGCCATGAAAGGAATGTGGTGACAATATTTAGTGCTCCCAACTACTGCTACCGCTGTGGCAACCAGGCAGCTATCATGGAACTAGACGACACCCTCAAATACTCCTTGTAAGTACAGAAAAAAACTGCATTTGGTGCAGAAGCTCCACCTACAACAAATGCAAAATGTGTTAGACAGACACGGTCACATCTGGAACGCATTACCAAACGAAATTTATGTTAGCAGATTTAAAAACTTTTCCAGTGAAAGCTAGGTACTGGCTGAAAGAACAACAAGAATGTACCCACCTATGACCTCTATGAGGTCTGAATGACTGTGGATTGTGTCATTGTGTGTGTCTGTGTGTGTGTGTGATGTAGTTTGTAATCTTGTCTGTGCTGTTTTTATCGGTGTTGTTGGTACTCTGTCCACTTTTACTGAAAAGCCCAACCATTGACGAGAGTTGAAAATTAGCTTCATGCTATACACTCTAACACAGGGATGTCGATCTGATTTTAGTTTAGGTTCCACATTCAGTCTGATTTGATCTCAAGTGTACCGAACCAGTAAAATCATAACATATTAACCTATAAATAACCAACACTCCAAATTTTCCTTTGTTTTAGCGCAAAAAAGTGCATTCTGAAAATGTTCACATTTAATGAATTATCTTTTTACAAAGCATCATGAACAACCTGAAATTTCTTAAGAAAAATTAATTCAATTTCAACAAAATGCCTCAGTTTATCATTTCCACATTACAACTTTCAGATCACAGTTTATCTACAAAGACACAAAACATTTAGTCACAGCTATCTGGAGCTGATGACGTAGTATTTTACTTTGATCAAAACGACGCAAAAAGACAAAACAAAAACAAGACAAAATATTACAAAAATGACACACAAAACAACAAAAATGAGACAAACAACAAAAAACAAAAGCAGAGACAAAAAATAGACAAAAAAAGGACAAAAGCAACAAAAACAAGACAAAATATTACAAAAATGAAACACAAAATGACAAGAACAATGGATCTAGTATTCCAGTATTTTGCTTTATGATCAAAACAACTTGGTTTGGAAATTATTTTAGATTTATAGTTTTACAAATTAATAATTTGCAGTTAATGTCTTCTCTGTAATTTGTACAGTTTATAAAATCGTCCTGTGGGCCGGATTGGACCCTCTGGAGGGCCGGTTTTGGCCCTCGGGCCGCATGTTTCTCTTAACAACCAGTCTCCGTCATATCTTAAAGACCTGATAGTACCATATTACCCTAGCAGAACTCTTCGCTCTCAGACTGCAGGCTTACTTGTTGTTCCTAGAATCTCTAAAAGTAGAATGGGAGGCAGAGCCTTCAGTTATCAGCTCCTCTCCTGTGGAACCAGCTCCCAGTTTGGGTTCGGGAGGCGGACACCCTCTCTATTTTTAAGACCAGGCTTAAAACCTTCCTTTTTGACAAAGCTTATAGTTAGGGCTGACTGGGTGACCCTGACGGGGTGAGCTGGTGTTTTCATTTGCACAACTGACTTCCCCTCTTGACGTCCCTTTAGTTTGCCCCTAGTTATGCTGCTATAGGCCTAGACTGCTGGGGAACCTCTCTGGATGCACTGAGCCCTTCTCTAACTACCTATGTATTTACTATATATACCATTATTGCATTACATTCACTCTGTTTCTTTCTGTGTCCTTTCTCCGAGTGTCCCTGGTCCCAGAGCTGGATGCTGGATGCTTCAGATGTGTGGCTGTGTTTTATGGTCCTTGTGTCCCACCCCCCCACCTCTCTATCTCTACCCCTCTATCTGTATCCCTCTATCTCTACCTCTACCCCTCTATCTCTACCTCTCTACTTCTTCTGTCCCTCTCAACCCGCCCGGCCAGCAGGCAGATGGGTCCCCCCACATTAGAGCCGGGTTCTGCTCGAGGTTTTTTTCCCTGTTAAAAGGGTGTTTTCCTTGCCACTGTCGCCTTTTGGCTTGCTCTGGGGGTCAGGCATATGGGTTCTGTAAAGCGTCTCGAGACAATTTGACTGTAATTGGCGCTATATAAATAAAATTTAATTGAATTGAATTGAATGTTTGACACCCCTGCTCTATATGCAATACATCAGATGTTTTCTATGTTAATTGCATGGTCCCTGATCAAATAAACAAATAAAAATGTAACTTTGTCAGTGTCTAAAAGCTGAAGCTCTGCATCATTAGTTGTTTTGTTTTTTTAATGAAATTGCACTGTGGCATCATTGTGTCTACATATAGCTTCAAAATAATCAAACTCTCCCTTTTCTGCTCCTTCTATCCAGTTTGCAGTTTGATCCGGCGCCTCGCAGAGGGGAGCCTCACGTCACCCGCCGCACCCCAGACTACTTCCTGTAAACTCCGACCTCCGACCCTTGTACAGTTGAGTCCAGTATTGCCATGATATACGACTTTCAACCGATACCAATGAGCGGGAGGGTGGGGGACTAGGGGGCTACACAGCAGTGCACATTGTATATCCACACAAAGACCTATTTAAGCATTTAGCAACAAAAAAAAAAAAACAATGTCTGTGTCTATGGATGGACCAAAAGATGTGTGCCATAATCATTACAATATTCATTGCTGAGGACTTGTATTCAAAATCTCCCCCACTATATAAAGCAACAGTGATGTTTAACTTCCTTCTCCTGTAAATGTGTAGCTGGACTGAATGGCACCGTGGTCCAAGACAAAAAAAATTTGCTACTTCAAATGCGGCTGTTTGAGTCCCACGCGCCATGGCTTCTATCGATTAGATCTGATTATGATCTGTTTGCACTTTTGTAAATTTAAAGAAATGTAACATATGTCAGAAGATAAAAAAAAAAGATTTCACACTACAAATGTTCTTTCTTTTTTCCTTTTTTGATTTTTTAAAAATAAAGCCCCCATCAGGCAACTTTACACAAGGTTTTTCTTTGTCCTGTTACTTTTAAGGAAAACCCTTCTTATGCAGTCACCCAGCTTGGTGTATATGAGTGACAGATGATGGAGTGTTCATCCACATCAACTCACCAACTCCCTCTGAACTTACAGAATCTGTATTAACCAAACTATTTGAATAATAAAGACAAAGGTGGCTTCTTGACTTGACTGTGCTGCTTTCTTTCTCGTTTTGATGAAGATGACAGCTACTGTAAGAGTTTGAGCAGTGAGCACTTGAACGCGCCATGGAATCAACTGGAAAGGATTTGAAATAAGGAAAAAGGCGCCACACCATGGTAGTTTGAATTACTACAATATAAACAAGTGAATTAAAAACAGCGATGAGCGTCATGCAGAAAGACTTGAAGCTTATTTTCCGACACAAAAGTATATTGGACAAAACGAGCTTTAGTTAATAATAATAACAATAATAAAATCTTTATGCTTGAATTAATATTTACAAAAGATTACAGTATAATAGCTCATTACAGCATATAAATGGCTTAGTAATAAAAACTATAGTTATGGTATTGTTGTAAAAAACGTTTTCATTACCATTATGAATAACATGCTGTACATAAACCTGTATGTAGTGATAAGCACAGCATCATTTAAACATCTTAAATACAGCTAGAAATATTTGAGACCTAAATCTGAACAATTATATACATTTTATTTTTAATTGCAAATAAATTTTTTTAGTAGTTTGTGCAATTTATGATACTATTGTGATTTTTTAAGAAGAAACATCTTTGATTACCATGTGTAATATATTAATTTCCTTTGCAATATTACAAATTTCCCTTTTCTGTGCAATATTTATTATCATGTGTAATAATACTTTACTATCTCAGAATTATTTCTGGGATTACTTACTGCTTTTTTTTAAATCTACTAATTTAAATTTTTAATAAATAATTTTTTGTTATAAAATTATTTTCTGAGCAATATATTAATTTCTGTGCAATATTTTTTTTTGGTGAATATTGCCAATATTCTTTCCATCTTTTTTTTCATCTGCACTTATTCTTATTTTAAATATCTAATTTTTTTGATATAAAATTATTTATTTTCTGAGCAATGTATTAATTTTCTGTGCAATATTACAAATTTCCTTTTTTTATGCAATATTTATTATCATGTGTAATATTACTTTACGATCTCGGGATGATTTCCAGTATTACTTCCTGTTTTTTTCAAAATCCATACTTATTTTATTTTTATCATCTTATTTCTATTTTCTTATTAAATAATTTTCTGAACAATATCTCGGAATAATTTCCATTAGTACTTCCTGCGTTTATTTTTTTATCTGTATTTATTTTTATTTTTAGAATCTTATTTTTATTTTATTAAAATATTATTTTCTGAGCAATATATTAATTTCTTGTGCAGTATTGTAAATTTATTTTTGTGCAATAATTATAATCATGTGTAATATTACTTTACTATCTCGGAATTATTTCCAGTATTACTACCTGCTTTTTCAAAAAAAAAAAAATCCGTACTCATTTTTATTTTTAGTATCTTATTTTTTTGTTAAATTTTTTTTCTGAGCAATATATTAATATATAATACATAATATATATTCCTTTTTGTGCAATATTTATTATCACGTGTAATATTACTTTATTATCTCGGAATTATTTCCAATATTCCTTCATGCTTTTTTTTTAATCCGTACTTATTTTTATTTTCAATATCTTACTTTTTTTTGTTATAATTTTTTTCTGAGCAATATCTGGAACAATATTTTCCGCTGAGGTTAATAAAGTTTATTTTAAATTGTATTGAAAATTCAAAACGTCACCAGGAAGAAACTGCCTGCTACTGCTACATTGGACGTGAATATCTTAATAATTTGACGTTATGGGCCTAGTTTAATTAAAATCTGCTAGACATACAGGAAAAGCAGCCTTCATACGGTCTCCTCCTCTTTCCGTTGGCGTCTTACTAAAAAAAAAACGTCAGCCTCCGGGCGGCAGCTCAACACCACCAGGTTCATCCAGACACTTCCAGCCGCCGTCGGGACCTCAGCGTCTGTAGGGCACTGCTGTTGACTACAGAGGAAACTCACCTCTGGATCTGCGATTTCAAAAAACATTTACGGTGGGTGACTTCACAAAGCGAGTGCACCTTTTCTTTATTCATCTTGTTTACTCGTTTATACCATTTGTTTGAGTAGCCTCCATGTTGTTGCTAAGAGGCCTCGCTGACATCGCAAGGCGCTAACGTCTATGCTAGCATTGTGCATGGTAATGCTAGCTGCCCGGTTAGCTTTCTGTTTAACCTAAATTGCGTGGCTGTTGTATTAGTAAAGAAACAAGCATTTATGAAGTGTTTATGTGCTAACGAGCATTCCGTTTAGTTAGTTGCCCAACGGCAAGCGGGCTAAGTGGCTAGCATTGCCGTCGTTTAGGTAGCTAAATGTATCGTTGGCTAGCTCGTAGCTAACGTTCTCTGTTTAGCTGTTTCTGCTAACAACAACGCTCGTGAAGCTAACGTTAACTTCTGTTTATATTCGTATAAGGTTTGTAGAGGCACACCGTTGTTGTCGTGGAGTGTTTAACTGGCAAGGTGTCAACTAACCGTCACGTCTATATGAGCTAATGTTAGCTAATTAAAGCTACTTGACGTTGAATAACAGGTTTCCGCAGTTAACGTGAGCTCGTTTAATTATCAGCTGTGTGTCAACCTGTTATTGTGTGTTTAATAATCTTTGCTCCTTCCTACAGATAATGCCTACAATTAAACTACAAAGCTCTGATGGGGAAATCTTCGAGGTGGACGTTGAGATAGCCAAACAGTCTGTCACAATCAAAACCATGTTAGAAGGTATAGCTTTCAACTTACTTTTGCATCTATTTTGTGACCCTGACATTTTCACATATTCGTATACTACAGAGTGATATGTGATGGTCATTGATTCTTTGACAGATTTGGGGATGGATGATGAAGGAGACGATGACCCAGTTCCCCTCCCGAATGTCAATGCAGCCATCCTCAAGAAGGTAAAGAACATAAAAACACACACATTTCCACAAATGTGTGCTAAAATAGACAAGGGGTTTTGGATTTGTGGGTTGATGGCTAAGTTCACTTCTACTATTTTAGATTAAAGTAGGTTTTCTGCATATAGACTGATAGATTTTATGGTGGTAACATGTTTAACTTGGGAAACGGGTTCTAATGAAGAAACTTGGTCTTACATCTACACACATCTTACTGCAATTAAGTGGGTTTTTTTTTTTACTCATGCTTCAGCAAATAAGAATAAGTTGATTGCTGAGAATATACTAAACACACACACTTAAATTCGTACGTTGCTTTAAAATTGCAAGCTTTCAATTGTTTTAATAGTCTACAGTTACTGATTTAAACAGAGTGGACACAATATCTGAAATGCTTTTTAATTTCTTCCGAATCTGAGCAATATAACAGCTAGGAGGTGGGCCTAAAACTGCCAAGTATATATGTTGTTTGTGTTTGTATCTAAGATCTTGCTGTACATGCCGTTTGTCTCATTTTGCCCTTGTCTGTGATGCTGTTGTTTTTGCCAGCAAACCGACTAATCACATTTATGGGAGCAGAGCAATGTGATGGTCTGTTTGTTTTTTTGTTTTCCTCAGCTCAAGCTCATTCTTGAGTTTCAGACCTGCAGTTATTAAAACAAGACTCTTCTGCTTATAGGAGGACCTTGAACCCATGCTGATCATTCCTAATTTGAAAAAATAGCCGTCAAACAAAAAGCCCTAGTTTCATGAAATTTGGACTGATAGTTTCTGTGCAATCAAGCTGATAGACAGAAATACAAATAAGCAAGCAGACAGACAAACAAATGACTCTGGAAACACAAAACTGAGGTGAAGGAACTCTTTAAATACGGTGTTTAGACCTTTGCACAGTTTTACAAGCAGGGCTGGTGGATGCCGTTCATGTTTTGGTTGCTTTGTTAAAGCTGTGTGTTTTGCCTCAGGTGATTCAGTGGTGCACCCATCACAAAGATGACCCTCCTCCACCTGAAGACGATGAGAACAAGGAGAAGAGGACAGATGACATTCCTGTATGGGACCAGGAGTTCCTCAAAGTGGACCAGGGCACCTTGTTTGAACTCATTCTGGTAAATACATTTTACAGATTGTTAAATTTACAGTCTATTGACCGTCTTGAGTTCCTTGGAGGTGGACGATAACCATAAACACAACTGTTATGTTCCAAACCTCATCCCACACCTGAATTTAGGCAGACTTTATTGATCCCCAGAGGGAAATTCTGTTGTTACAGCAGCTGGATATTTATATTATTTAAACAGAAACAAAAAGTTAATATTGATACAGACAATATTTTTCCTTAGAATGGAGTTTTTTTTTTTTTAATTTGTGATGAAATTTGGTCCCCTAAAAATGCACAGACACACAGAAGAATGGTGTTTCCTAACTAATGGTTTGAAGTTATTCACATAAGAAAAACAAACACTGTTCGCTTCAATTTTTTCACATTGTCCTGTTTTTTTTTTTTATCTGAAAAAAATGACATGGTTTGCAATTTTTACATCCTCCCATATTTCTATATTATTACGTTTTAGTTTAATAAACAAGCCTCGGTACTGTGTCGAAACGTAAACAGACGTTTAATAAACAGAACAGCAATGTTAAGAGTTTCTTAGTTTGGTGTAACTGACAGAAGTGGCTCTGACAAATTTAAGTCTATTGTTGGTCAGTTTGAAGCTGCATCCTTTCAGATCGGTCTTGCAAATGTTAATCTATATACATTATATGTACCTTTTGTAGCTGGTAGAATTAGTTTAGGGGGAAAACAAAAATCTCCTGTATACTTGAACTCTCTCTCTGGAGTCCCGATCCAAAGTGACCCATCAAGTTGCGGATTTTGTACGAATGCATGAGAGGTCTGTTTCCTCTGTTGCTGTCCTTTCCTGGGCTCTTGTTTATTTCACCGAGGTGGTTTCATTTGGTTACCAGATAAATGTTGCTTAGCAACAGCTGGAAGATTGGTGGTTTGGGCAACTGCTGTAATAGAGGCAGGGATTTGAATGGTTGTGCTTTGAGGTTGAGCAGGCCCAGCATGTGGAAGGTAACCTAAGCAGTGCTTAGGAGGGATTGGGAAATGGGTGTTGGTGCTTCTGTGTGCTTCCAGGATGTGAAACACAAGTCGTCGTGTCAGTAACTTGAGTTAATTAGCCCCCCTCTGGCTGTGTGAATGTGTTTACAAGCACAAAACCAGAGGATGCTGGAGAGGTGGGGGTTTAGAGAAACTCTGCAAGTGCTCCTGTGCCAACTGAAAAAGAAAATAAGACTTTCAGTGATCAACAAGTGATGTTTGTAAGGTTAATTTGCTGCTGCTGGATATGAGTTTACTGGAACGCAGTGGGAGTTGATGTTTTGTTTTCTGTGTTTAGTCTCAGAAATGTCAGTCAGAAATGGAGCCGGGAATTTAAAGATCACAGTGAATAGCAGTATTTTAGTCACTGTGGGCTCAATGTGAAATCCTGCACCTCTATAGAAACGGAACCAAAACTAGAAGTAGGGGGAACTCATCCTTTGTACAGTTAGAATGTCATAAATCATGATTACAAAGGTAGATTTTCTTTGATGACTTATTTTACAAAAATGTGAAAACCTGAAATCAACATATAGAACAGTAGTTTCCATGTGCCCACAGGTGTTACTAATACTGAAAACAATATTTATTTACTTAGATATTTAATTTGTTTCCATATTTGTGTCCTGTCTGTTCAGGCCCGGATAATTTAGGACAATCTGTTAAATCAAAGTCTTCATGTATATTCACCAACTTCTAGTCTCCAGATTTCATGCTTTGAACAACATTTTGTTTTGGAAAAAGATGACGCAAATTATCAGAAAATAATGGACGTCAACAGATATTAATGTAATTACAAATAAAAAATCTAAAAATCCAGATCCGGTTGAGTTCATAATATGTAATTATAGACTGCGATTGGTCAGATATGTGCATCTGTGTAAACATGCTGAAGCATTGCGATAATTGTTCCAGCCGGTCGGTTACAGTTGCCCAAAACTGCATGTTTTTAAAGTGGCCGACAGGCTGGACCAGGTGGAGGAGAGCTGGGTAAGAGGGAAACGCATATTCCAGCAAAAATGGCTAGAAAACATGGATTTCAGAGGATGACTACAGCCTGTGGGTGGACAGGGGTGGTTTCCGGATTCAGAAAAAGTGAAATGTAGGGACAGTTTTCATATAAAAATCCTCTTTTACAAAAAGCCAAACCCGTGTAATTTGTTGAGTTCATGGTCGTGGCATTAAATTTTTACATTATAGCATTGAAATGGCATTAAACAGCATTAAATTTGACTGGCTGATTTCTGCAGAAACCCTGTACTAAGGTGTGAGTGAGTCCTTGCTCTCTCTTCCTCCGCTACTCTTCATGTCTCTGTTGTTCTTTCTGTTCAGGCCGCCAACTATTTGGACATCAAAGGCCTGTTAGATGTCACCTGCAAGACAGTGGCCAACATGATCAAAGGCAAAACCCCGGAGGAGATCAGGAAGACTTTCAACATCAAAAATGATTTCACAGAGGAGGAGGAAGCCCAGGTACTTAGTCCACGCCGTCACCTGCCAGGAAATAAACATCTGCATCGCTTCAGAAGCTCATCTGTCCTCTTCTGTCCGCAGGTACGCAAAGAGAACCAGTGGTGTGAAGAGAAGTAAAGGGGAAGATCCTGCCAACACTACCACACTGAAAAGGATTGTCCCTGCTAACTGGTTGCACTGGCTTTTGTTCATACTTGTTAATATTTACATTTAGTATATTTAGAGCCACATCCCCCCCCCATCACTGTCCCTTCAGTTCTGTATACCAATAATAGCATGACCATTTTAACTTGCCTGTGTGGTGTCATTAATTTAAAACTAAGAAGCTCATTTCTGTTTCCACACACTCCTGTTGTGTATTGACATGAAAATAAACAGTCCTGGTTTCACGGCTTCATGCCCTTAAACATTCAAGGACAGTCCTTTCAGATTTTCCCACTTATTAATCGCTCTAGTTGTTGTTTTTTTTTTTTTTTTTTTTTACTGGACATGTTTGTTTTATTTTAGGTTAAATTGAATAAATAAAATGGCTTTTTTGACAATGGAAAACGCAAGGGTGAATACTTTATTTTTGCTCTGTAAATGTATCCGTTTTGTGAAACCATGTTAAGAGGAGCGGTTTATAGGAAAAGTGAAGTATGAGGTAGAGTGTTTTTTTGCATAACGTTCCTTGGACTCGAAGTACTTGTGTGTTTGTCACACAGCGTTGGGTAACTCGTTCCTAATTCATGTTGTATTGAATAGGAAAGTTTTCTCAGATGAGCTCTGATGCTGGTTTTTGGGATGATCGAACGTTGAAGGAGTAAATAAAACCTATTAAATGGATGCTGTCTGGGCTTTTTGTGTAGCTTTTTTTTTTTAAACTAATTGTGTCACAGCTCCGGTAGACAGACAAGATATTCAAAACACTTTATTACATCAAACAGAAAAAAAACACAAGTAATACATCAGAGGCGTTTCAAAAATACAAAAAGACATCACTGAGGTGTTTCCGCTACTGACCTGAACATCCTCAAATGAAAAGGTTTCTAGCACAAGAGCGCTCTCTGCTGGAGGAAAACACAACTTGCTGTACAAAAAGCTCAACCTACACTTTGACCACAGAGTTGTAAGCCGAGTTCGAAGCTGCGAGCAGAACGGTAAATTAAAGCCTTTATTTTTTTTATTTTCTGATTTAAAATGTCTGTTACATTAACGTTGGAACATGCACCGATTGAGAACACAAGATATAGTTTGTTGAACGCTGCTGCAGTAACACTTGACATTAAAAAAAAACAACCAAAAAGGACACACAAAATGTATTGCTTTCAGAAATGGTAGAAACTAAAACAAGCTCATTTTTTTGGTCATTAACTGTTTTTTTTAGTTTAGTTTTTTTTTTTTTTTTTTACATAAAAACATAGAAAAATTTAGTT
The DNA here is from genome assembly GCF_022539595.1 of Amphiprion ocellaris. Lineage (NCBI taxonomy): Eukaryota > Metazoa > Chordata > Actinopteri > Pomacentridae > Amphiprion > Amphiprion ocellaris. The sequence continues at coordinate 4,454,084 of NC_072779.1, forward strand.
ATAATATAAAACTTTACAACACAATGCAATATAATAGTACCCATTTGGTCTCAGATTAGTTTGTCGAGCGGAAAAATGTTCAGTCAAAAGGAAAACAGCCAAGAGACTTTTTCTTCTTTAAAATTAAAAATAAAACAACACTCTTCTTTGAGGGTTTCCCCGCCAGCAAAACATCTGACCTTAAAAAACCAAAAAAAAACCCCCCAAAAATTAGGAGAAAACACAACAAACCGGACGATGAAGCCAGAGATGAAGAGCCTGAAAGTGCCTAAAAGAAGTAACTTGAGAATTTTCGCTGTAAAAATATTTATTTTTTTGTTGTCAAAGAAGCTGCACATGTAGGTATAAATGTTTAAAAACTGAAAGTGAAGTCAGACTGGTGGCCAGATAAAAAAAGAAGAAGAAGGGAATGGTGTCTCCTGGAATGTGAGGTTCTGCTGGTCAGGTTGGGTGGTTGTTAGTCTCTGCTCCCCTTTCATGGTTTTTAATGGACATGATACGATGTGTAAACGGCAGCCTTATAGTGATATGTAAAGGAGGAGGAGGGTCTCTTTTTGTGAATATGGACTCTTGATAGTCTTGATTTTTCATTAAGAGCTTATTTGCCAAACAGTTGATTGTCATGGAGGTCGAAAAACAAAAAAAAGCATCAAATTTGCTATTGAATTATTTGTAAAACTACTCTGAGGCTGAGCTTTCCACGAGGCAAAAGTAATGGCGTTGGCTCAGTTTAACTGCAGCAGATGGAGCCAAAGAACCACAGATTTTTAAAGAAATTTTCTTCTTGGGCTCCACTTAATTTTGCCTCTGTGTGAGCAGGACTGTGTGGTCTGGAGCTGGCAGGTTTTCAGTCACCAGTTCAGGGGCTGGATCCCTCAGATTTGCTAGAAAAGGAGACAAAACTGAGCCAAAGTGGTAAAATGTGCCAAGATACTATAATTAAACACCAATCTAGGGAACGTATGAATTTGATGAGGATTTTTGATGTGCAGAACTACAGACTGGAGCATCCAGCCTCTGAACTGAGACTACAGCCTCTTTTATCAAAAATAAGAAACCAAAGTGGTGCTGCTGTGAGGGAGGTGATGATCTTCACGGCTCTGGAGGAGGCGGGAGGCGAGCTGGGGGGGAGGATGTGAACACTGATCACTGAGTCTCTGATAGCACTTTGAGGGAGAGTCCTGCAGCCTTGGCGGCCGACAGCGCCGTGGAGCTGCTGTTGGTCTGCCTGCTGGACAGTTCCAGGTGTGTGTGGGCCGGTTTGGCGGCCAGCTGACGGAGGTCGCCGCGCTTGTTGGCGGTGGACTGCTCCGGGGGTAAGCGTGTTGCGTGTGAGCGCGGCGTGTGCGGGGACAGGGAGAGGCATGTCGGGGGGGAGGTGGGCGGCGGCGGGGAGCAGCCGGGGGAGGGAGGCCGCTGGTAGAGGAGGCGGTGGTGGTGGTGGTGGTGGTGGTGGCGGGAGGGAGACGGGGACGGGGGAGAGTCTATAGCACTTAGATCTGAAGAAGTTGGGCTGGGGCAGCCTCCTCCTTGAAGGTAGCGAATGCACTTCTTTTTCCTCCTAGGAACAGTCAGAGAGAGTTATCTGTGAATAAAGTGTGGATGGTAAACGTCAGCAGGCTTCAGTGGAGATGCAGCATTCACACTGAGGTACATGAACACAAATGATCACAGTGAACAACAGACGAGTATTAGTGGCGCTCTGTGGGTAGCTGGATGTGAATGAAACCATTCAGAAAACACCACAGACCCATTCATCCGGTCGGAGGCTCATGAATCCAGTTTGTTATTTAACCCTCGTGTCGTCCTGCGGGTCAAAATTGACCCGTTTTAAAGTTTGAAAATGTGGATTTTCACAGTGAAAACTTCCACATCTTCAACATTTTTGGGAAATTTTTCAACATGTTTTGGTGGAAAAAAAGAAATTTTAAAAAAATGTTTCTTTAAGAACATTCAGAAAAAAATCAACCAAAATCCAGCGATTTTCACTGGATTTTGGTTGATTTTTTTCTGAATGTTCTTAAAGAAAATATTAGAAGTTTCACTCATAAATATGGAATCACTTTAGATATTTTTAGGATTTTTTTGGAAGATTTTTATTCATTTTTTGAAAATATTTACAATTTTTTTTTGATTTTTTAAATTTTATTTCTTGCCAAATTTGGGGGATTTTTTTAAAAATAAAACTTAAGGGAAACTTTTAAGGAATTATTGTAATTTTCTTCCTGAAGGTTTTGCAAATTTTCCGAAATTTGGGGAATTTTTTTGCAGATTTTTTTGGATTTTTTTCAGACAAGGGAACAATATTTTTTGGTGCCTGTAAATGAAGACAACAGGAGGGTTAAACAACAATATCTGAGAAACTATTAACAATAAAAGGCTGATTCTTACTGTTATATCTCATCATGTCATTAATTCTGAATCTGCAATATCGAACATGCAGATTAAATAATCTTTGATTGTGGTTGAGTTGACATGTGGGGAAAAAAATGAAGCAGACGTGGAAAGTCCCATCTTTAAGCACGTTAATAAAAAAAAAAACCCTGAAAATGCAGAAGTCATCTAGTGATGTTTTCTGAACCACATGTAGCTGCAGATAAAAATATACAAAACAAATAGAATAGTTTAGGTATTTTCTAGTTGTGTCACAAAAACTAAAATACTTATAAAGTAATAGAAGTTCTGCAGTTTACATTTATTTTTTTCAAAAAAGGGCAGTTTTCATTGTTCATTGAAATTTGTGGCACAAACATTGCCTTAAATTTTAATGATGCAATTTTTGAAACAATTATGTCTCAAAGTATTTGCTATATCTAGCTAAAATGTAACAAATGTCTTAACAAATATACATTTGTCATGCTTTGCAAGCAAATCAGAGATGGTTGAGCAGAAATTGTCCTGATTTATGTGATGATTTGAGATGGAACAATCCTGCTCTTATGCAAGTTTTTCTTTTTTTTTTTTGAAACTGGTTTCAAAATTGTAAAGACTGACTGAAATGTTAGCTGCTGATGAAGGTACCTGTATAATCCTGCTTACAGTTTTCACATAAAGCTAAATTAACTGCTCCTAGGCTCTGGCTTTACAAGAAATGCAGGCCAAGAATTGTACTGATCATTCAGGACCAACTTCAAGTCATTTTGGACAATTTTTGAATCATTTGGGACAATTTTCGAGTCATTTTGGACTATATTCTTGTCATTTTCAACAAGTTTTCTGTGAGCTTGGATTGTTTCTTGTCATTTCGGATCATTTTTGTATCTTGGGATAATTTTGAAAGTCATTTAGGACACATTTCTTGTCATTCTGGACTAATTTTCCATAAGTATGGATCATTTTCAAGTCATTCTGGATGGGTCAATATATAATTGTGGGACTTTTGTAACATAGTTGACATTTTAGTGATATCCAGTCATTTTTTTTTTTTATTAATAAGTGATTGTCTTCATAATAAATAACTGTGATATTTGTAAAGACATGAAAACATCTATGTATGATATATCCCATGGACTTCAAAAGTCTCTCAATCATATATTAACCCAGGGGATACCACTCAGCTTTATGACTGTTAGTAGTACTACTAGTATTACTTAGTGAAACAGCCTCGTAGAGTTGAAAGTGTCTCGAAACTTAAGAAACACAAAAGCAGTAATTTTTGCATAACAATTATTAAGCAGTCTAGTGTTTCACTTTTCACTGCATTTCCACTTTTGTTCCTTTCCAACCCAAACACAGTGCATGTGTCTAACAGGCCGACAGCAGCAGCCTGCTGTGCTTTGTGAGGTGTTGAACTTAAAAGCGGACTTGTGTACCGCTGAGAGCAGCATCAAAGCAGTTAACAGGATCCCATGATCATTACCAGAATATGATATGAGTCACCAGGTTTAACCGCAAGGAAAGGCGCTGGGCCATATTTAGAGAGAGAGAGAGAGAGGAGGAAGGAGGGAGGAAGAGTGCAACAGAAAGTGATTTCTAAATGTCAGAGTTCACCATCAAAAGGCGCCTGCTACCACATCGCATGAATAGAGAAAGTTGAAAGCAGATGGGCATGAGAACGCCGTCGAAATGCAAAGCTGCAGGAGTGTGTGTGTGTGTGTGTGTGTGTTGAGCTGTGGTGATAAGGATTTGCTCTAACCGCATTCAGCCCCCTTTGTTCTCTCAAACCGAAACACACACAAACACAGTCAGATTTCCATGACGTGATGGTGGGGAAGACGACGGGGTTGCTACAGGGCTGCGGTGCTACAAGCTTTTTCTGCAGAACCGCACGGATTCCTGAGTCCTGCAGCGACCGTCGTCTACTCTAACAGATGTAACAAATGTGACTGAAACATGACGGGCTGCGTCTCATGAGTTACGCTGCACTGGTACCATTATTCTGCTTTAAAGGAAACTGAGACAGTGGTAATTTGGAAGAAAAAGGTCAAGAAAAAACACTTGGATCAGCGCTGCAGCTGCAAATGAGCCCCAGATAAATAAAATCTAACTTGCCGAAGTGTTTGATCATTAAACTAGGTTTAAAGTTGTACTTGAAAATATCACCTGGCTCAGACTAATCCTGTCCTCACAGTGGGAGAACTAGGAAATTCCCAGGTTTCGCTGAGATGGTTGCTAACATGATCTAAGAACTTAAACTTTGCTACTGAATTAGACTAAAGCTTTAACTAAAAAGTAGAAATATTATGTGAACGTTTGTTCTTTTTTAGGAAACTGGTGGTAATGTGAGATAATTATGTGAAGAATACTATCCAATATGACATACAGTTGCATAAAACTCTGTTAGGAGTTGCAAGAAGCAGAGTCAAAGGAGTGTAATTCAGACAAATATTCCAGTGCTGCTTTTTGATATCATTCCTCTGACTTGTAAATATGTTTACCAGCTAACTGCACTGTTTTATTGAGTGGTATTCCCCTTTAAACATATGAACAGCAGCACTGAACTCTGACCACCTTTGATCTTAAAGCTGGAAACAGATGAGGCAGGAGGATAGGAGTTTTTGGTAGTAAGTTAATTATTAAATGCATTCTCTTTATAATCTACTGACTAAAAGAAGACTGTATGGCAGGTGTAGTTTTTGTTTTTGATCTTTTTTTTTTACTTGGGAAAAGGATGCATCTTTCATCAACATCATTTTAACATCTAATTCCATTTTCTGCGCCTATTTAACTACAGTCATGGAAAAAATGAGTAGAGCGCCCTTGTTTTCTTCAATTTCTTGTTCATTTTAATGCCTGGTACCACTAAAGGTACATTTGTTTGGACAAATATAATGATAACAACAAAAGTAGCTCATTAGAGTTTACTTTAAGAGCTGAAATCAGACATTTTCCATACTTTTCTTGATAACAACCAAAATCCCTTCAGTTCTTCCATCAGTATCTATGGCATTGTACTGCCAAAAACAGCTTTTAGGATTCCATGTTTTCTTTTCTGTTTTAGTCACATGATCCACACAGGAGTTAGTACTTGATTGCATAACCATTGTTTCTGATGACTGCAGCCATGCATCTTGGCTGCTCTCCACCAGCTTCTGATATTGTTCTGCTGTCACAGCAGCCCATTCCTGTTGCACAAATTCTAACTAATTTGCTTTGTTTTTGGGCTTGTGGTTCTCCATTTGGTGTTTGATGATTTTCAATTGGATTTAGATCTGGTGATTGAGCAGACCAAGGCATGGTTCCACTGTTCTGGTTCTCCATCCAGGCTCTAACTGACCTTGTCTTGTTGGAAAATCCAGTCATTGGAGGCAGGAAAGAGTTTTCCAGATGATGGAAGAAGACTGGTTTCAAGAGTAGCCCTGTACATGAACTGGTTCATTTGCTCTGTTCCACCCAGACTGAAACTACCCCAGATGGTCACTGATCCACCCCCATGTTTCACTGTAGGGGCAGACAGTCTGGTTTGTAGCTTCTCCAGGCTTCCTCCTAACCAGTAAGTTGGCTGGAGTGGGCATCAACTGAAAACTGGATTCATCCCTAAAGAGAACCTTAGTCCAATCATCAACAGTCCAATCCTTGTGATCCCCAGCAAAGAGTAACCAGCTTTCCTCTGCCTTTCGTTCATGAAGGGCTTCTTCCTGCCCTGTGTGACTTCAGACCAGCTTCAAGAAGTCAGTTTCCAACTGTCCTTGCCGAACAAGTCACATTTCTCCACAGTTCCCACTCATTTTTAAGGTTCCTGGAGGTCTGATGACAATTCCTGACACAGGAATGGATGAGTGACGTCATCTGGTGGGTAGAAAGATGTTTCCTGAACAGCTAGCACTTTGGTAGAACCATGCTGGGCTTGTATTTTCTTGGTGTAATGAATGGCTGTCTTAGAGATCTTCAGTTTTTTCTCTACCTGTCTCTCACTCATTCCAATTTCCAGCCATGATGGCTGCCTTTGTGGCTTCACATAAATTTTGTTTTAGACATTATGTGAGAGCTGACAACTTCTGAGTTGTGCTACGGCTTGAATGTCAGCAGGAAACCACTCTAGACCTTTGCATGTGCAGTGCTGCTTATGACATGAAATGTCCTCTTATATACTCTGGGAATACAATGAAGCTTAAGCATGTCAAATAGGACATAAAGTATCATGGAATCAGCTGCATTTTTTGTCGTGTTCATTGCATTCTTCGGGTAATATCCCTTTAGTTGTACCAGACATTAAAATGAACAAGATATTGAAGAAAACAAGGGTGGTCTATTGTATTTTTTCCATGACTGTATGTATTAATGGAAGTAATGCTTTGATTTGCAGAGCAGCAGGTTAGTGACAGACGGCATGCAGAGCTCAGGCTGGATTTTCAGACGGAGCTGGTCCTGAGGCAGCTGGGTGGAGTTAAGGCTGAAAGTGATCTGATTGAGATGTGAACAACTACCTCCAGGGCAGCTCAGCCTCTGAGAAACGACAGCCTGAAGTGATGCAGTGATGGCTGAAATGGGAGGAGAGATGGAGGGGTTGGTTGAAGAGCAGCAGTGCGATGCTGTGGAGTGGGTGGATGTTGGATACACACCTGCAAGGACCGCACCAGTCCGTTTGTTGGTTGAGGCCGAAGCGAGCCCGGCATTTCTTAGGAGAGCCCGGGTCTGAGCACAATGCACAGCATGCACAAAAAACAGGAGGGAAGAGAAGCAGAAACACAGCAGAGGAAGAGGGAGAAGGGTTAGAGGGTGAGGACACAGTCAGAAGACGGGAGAAGAGAGAAAGAAGAGCTCGTCAGGACAGGAAGAGAAGCACCAAAACTGTTAGTAGATGGTTACAGCACGACGCAGCATCAACAACCAGCAGGGTAACCACCGACACACAGCAACAAGTTAAGACATACAGAGATACAGAGAGAAGGCAGCCGTGCTGTGACACTCTGTTAGTACAAGATCTGTAAAGTCATAAAGTGCTTTATCTCAAGAGGTCAACTGCCATGAAACCCGGAAAAGTACTTCTTAAGATAAATATGTGATCACTGTGTTCCCACATTTGTCCTCTAGGTTTTTTTTATGTCATTTTTTTTACATTTTCAATCCTTTAGTGTCTCTTTCATCCTCTGTTAGACTACCAGACGACTCCAAACATCCACATCCTTCTTTATGATTTGCATAATTTAGATTCAGTGCGATTCTTAAGCTCTTTTTAACCATCAAATATGTCTGTGCCATTTATCTATAGGTCATGTTGAAATAAATTTTCCTCACAGCTTTAATCAAACAGAAGACAGTGACAGCTCAGGACATCTGTCAAACACATGAGATTGAAACAGTTCTTATAGTGATGTGCAATGCATAACAAGGCAACAATAAACGACTAAATCGAAAAGCTAAACAAACCGTCCAAAAAGCTAATATGATTTTCTAAACACCATGTGTGAGGATAATCTAAATACTAATTTCCTGACTGCTCTGATGGAGCTCAGGACTAAACTTGAAGATGCTTTCTATGCAATAAATCATTTAACTACAGCTGATAATCTGTGACTCTGTGTTGAAACTCAATTTCTTTTGCACTCTGTGTGAACTGCTGGTAGATCCTGATTGATCCTGTCTCCATGTTGGAGATAATTTATGATTATAAGAAATTAATGAAGAACTGTGCACAACTCTAAAACTTTAAATGCGCTTCCTGCTGCTGTTTGATCCTGCAGGTGTTTAATAAATTCAGAGGACTCCTAAATTAAATTTAGTGTGTTGCTTCCAGTTGTTTAGGAGTCTTGTTGATCTGACAGTTCTGTTTTTATCACAGTAAAGTTGTTTTTTTGGACATTTTAATTTGTAAAAGACGTGAAACTGTATTGCAAAGTGAACGAGCATGGTGCAAATTTTGTCTTTTGACCTATATTGGAGCTGAAATGTGAAAAAACTTCCCTAAATCACTTAGGTTTGTGCGTGCTTATCTGTTAATGTGACTGTGTGCAGTTCAGGTTAGTGCTGTGTTGAAAAAAAAAACAGAAATGTGACAAAAAAGGGGCTTTTTGTCACATTTTTGATGCCACTTGCTAATGCTAGTTACAATCAGTGCTACAGTATGAAGAAGTCACATCTTGAATTGCCTTAACCCTCGTGTTGTCCTGCGGGTCAAATTGAGCAATTTTAAAGTTTGAAAATGTGGAAAAAAATGTATTTTCACAATGAAACTTCTGATGTCAACATTTGTGGGAAATTTTTGATGCAGCGAATTTCACTGGATTTTGGTTGATTTTATTGTGAATGTTCTTAAAGAAAATATTAGAAGTTTTACTGACATACATGTAATCACTTTAGATATTTTTAGGATTTTTTTAAGAAAGACTTTTAATCATTTTTTAAAAATATGTACAAGAAGTTTCCTGCCAAATTTTTATTTTTTTTTTTAAATAAAACTTTTCAGGGAAACTTTTAAGGAATTATTACTGCGCCAAGAAACGGCGGAGATATGTGACAATCGGTAAAGTTTGTCTGTGAATCTGTCTGTCTGTCTGTCTGTCTGTCCGTGTCAAAAACAGTCTGTCTGTTTATCTGTGTGCAACATTACTCAAAAATGGACTAATGGATTTGGATGAATATGCATAGTTTAGTATGTCGTCCAAAATGTGACCAAAAACGTCATAGTTTAGTATTTCGTCCAAAATGTGGAAAAAAGACCGTTATACTTTATTATGTCATCCAACAAGTGGAAAAAAAAGTGCCCAGTAGCTCAACTGGTTGACAGGGCGACTCATAAATAGATAGATGCAGGTTTGATTACCGCTGATGGCCCTTGCTGCAGGTCATCCCTGCTTTCCTGTCTTCTTTTCAACTTACCTATTGAATAAAAGCAACAAAGGGGCCCAGAAAACAACTTTGAAAGAAATGTCATAGTTTAGTATGTCATCCAAAATGTCACAAAAACATCACAGTTTAATGTCGTCCACATTGTATAAAAAACGTCATAGTTTAGTATGTCGTCCAAATTGTATAAAAAATGTCATAGTTTAGTATGTCGTCCAAAATGTGTAAAAAAGGTCATAGTTTAGTATGTCATCCAAAATTTGACCAAAACGTCATAGTTTTGTATGTTGTCCAAAATGTCACAAAAACGTCATAGTTTAGTATGTTGTCCAACATCTTGAAAAACAGTGCCCAGGTAGCTCAACTGGTTGAGAGGGCGACTCATAAACAAATAGACGCAGGTTCGATTCCTGCTGATGGCCCTAACTGCAGGTCATTCCTGCTTTCCTATTTTCTTCTCAACTTACCTATTGAATAAAACCAACAAAAGGCCCAAAAAACAACTTTGAAAGAAATGTCACAGTTTTGTATGTCATCCAAAATGTGACCAAAGACGTCTTAGTTTAGTATGCCATCCAAAATAGGACTAAAACATCATTGTTTATTATGTCGTCCAACACCTCAAAAAACGGTGCCGAGGTAGCTCAACTGGTTGAGAGGGTGACTCATAAACAAATAGATGCAGGTTTAATTCCTGCTGATGGCCCTAATTGCAGGTCATCCCTGTCTTCTCAACTTACCTATTGAATAAAACCAACAAAAGGGCCCAAAAAACAACTTTGAAAGAAATGTCACAGTTTTGTATGTCGTCCAAAATGTGACCAAAGACGTCATAGTTTAGTATGTCATCCAAAATTTGACCAAAATATCATAGTTTAGTATGTCATCCAAAATTTGACCAAAACGTCATAGTTTAGTATGTCATCCAAAATTTGACCAAAACGTCATAGTTTAGTATGTCGTCCAACACCTCGAAAAATGGTGCCCAGGTAGCTCAACTGGTTGAGAGGGCGACTCATACACAGATAGACGCAGGTTCGATTCCGGCTGATGGCCCTTACTGCAGATCATCCCTGCTTTTTTGTCTTCTTCTCAACTTACCTATTGAATAAAACCAACAAAAGGGCCCAAAAAACAACTTTGAAAGAAATGTCACAGTTTTGTATGTCGTCCAAAATGTGACCAAAGACGTCAGAGTTTAGTATTGTCATCCAAATTTGACCAAATATCATAGTTTTAGTATGTCATCCAAAATTTGACCAAAACGTCATAGTTTAGTATGTCATCCAAAATTTGACCAAAACGTCATAGTTTAGTATGTCGTCCAACACCTCGAAAAACGGTGCCCAGGTAGCTCAACTGGTTGAGAGGGCGACTCATACACAGATAGACGCAGGTTCGATTCCGGCTGATGGCCCTTACTGCAGATCATCCCTGCTTTTCTGTCTTCTTCTCAACTTACCTATTGAATAAAACCAACAAAAGGGCCCAAAAAACAACTTTGAAAGAAATGTCACAGTTTTGTATGTCGTCCAAAATGTGACCAAAGACGTCAGAGTTTAGTATGTCATCCAAAATTTGACCAAAATATCATAGTTTAGTATGTCATCCAAAATTTGACCAAAACGTCATAGTTTAGTATGTCATCCAAAATTTGACCAAAACGTCATAGTTTAGTATGTCGTCCAACACCTCGAAAAATGGTGCCCAGGTAGCTCAACTGGTTGAGAGGGCGACTCATACACAGATAGACGCAGGTTCGATTCCGGCTGATGGCCCTTACTGCAGATCATCCCTGCTTTTCTGTCTTCTTCTCAACTTACCTATTGAATAAAACCAACAGGGCCCAAAAAACAACTTTGAAAGAAATGTCACAGTTTTGTATGTCGTCCAAAATGTGACCAAAGACGTCATAGTTTAGTATGTCATTAAAAATTTGACCAAAATATCATAGTTTAGTATGTCATCCAAAATTTGACCAAAACGTCATAGTTTAGTATGTCATCCAAAATTTGACCAAAACGTCATAGTTTAGTATGTCGTCCAACACCTCGAAAAACGGTGCCCAGGTAGCTCAACTGGTTGAGAGGGCGACCCATACACAGATAGACGCAGGTTCGATTCCGGCTGATGGCCCTTACTGCAGGTCATCCCTGCTTTTCTGTCTTCTTCTCAACTTACCTATTGAATAAATCCAACAAAAGGCCCAAAAAAAAACTTTGAAAGAAATGTCACAGTTTTGTATGTCGTCCAAAATGTGACCAAAGACGTCATAGTTTAGTATGTTGTCCAAAAAAAATGCCATAGTATACTATGTCGAAAAAAAATGCGATTTTTCAAACATGTTGTAAAAACGTGCCATATGATGAAATAATGTAAAGGAGGCCATGAAAAACACTCCAGAAAGGTTTTCTTTGAAAAAAAAATCATCATGAATTTTGGCGCAAAAAAACGCCTTACTATACTATGTCGAAAAAAAATGCGATTTTTCAAACATGTTGTAAAAACGTGCCATATGATGAAATAATGTAAAGGAGGCCGTGAAAAACACTCCAGAAAGGTTTTCTTTGAAAAAAAAAATCATCATGAATTTTGGCGCAAAAAAAACGCCTTACTATACTATGTCGAAAAAAAATGGGATTTTTCAAACATGTTGTAAAAACGTGCCATATGATGAAATAATGTAAAGGAGGCCGTGAAAAACACTCCAGAAAGGTTTTCTTTGAAAAAAAAAATCATCATGAATTTTGGCGCAAAAAAACGCCTTACTATACTATGTCGAAAAAAAATGCGATTTTTCAAACATGTTGTAAAAACGTGCCATATGATGAAATAATGTAAAGGAGGCCGTGAAAAACACTCCAGAAAGGTTTTCTTTGAAAAAAAAATCATCATGAATTTTGGCGCAAAAAAAACGCCTTACTATACTATGTCGAAAAAAAATGCGATTTTTCAAACATGTTGTAAAAACGTGCCATATGATGAAATAATGTAAAGGAGGCCGTGAAAAACACTCCAGAAAGGTTTTCTTTGAAAAAAAAAATCATCAGAATTTTGGCGCAAAAAAACGCCTTACTATACTATGTCGAAAAAAAATGGATTTTTCAAACATGTTGTAAAAACGTGCCATATGATGAAATAATGTAAAGGAGGCCATGAAAAACACTCCAGAAAGGTTTTCTTTGAAAAAAAAATCATCATGAATTTTGGCGCAAAAAAAACGCCTTACTATACTATGTCGAAAAAAAATGCGATTTTTCAAACATGTTGTAAAAACGTGCCATATGATGAAATAATGTAAAGGAGGCCGTGAAAAACACTCCAGAAAGGTTTTCTTTGAAAAAAAAAATCATCATGAATTTTGGCGCAAAAAAACGCCTTACTATACTATGTCGAAAAAAAATGCGATTTTTCAAACATGTTGTAAAAACGTGCCATATGATGAAATAATGTAAAGGAGGCCGTGAAAAACACTCCAGAAAGGTTTTCTTTGAAAAAAAAAATCATCATGAATTTTGGCGCAAAAAAAACGCCTTACTATACTATGTCGAAAAAAAATGGGATTTTTCAAACATGTTGTAAAAACGTGCCATATGATGAAATAATGTAAAGGAGGCCGTGAAAAACACTCCAGAAAGGTTTTCTTTGAAAAAAAAATCATCATGAATTTTGGCGCAAAAAAACGCCTTACTATACTATGTCGAAAAAAAATGTGATTTTTCAAACATGTTGTAAAAACGTGCCATATGATGAAATAATGTAAAGGAGGCCATGAAAAACACTCCAGAAAGGTTTTCTTTGAAAAAAAAAATCATCATGAATTTTGGCGCAAAAAAAACGCCTTACTATACTATGTCGAAAAAAAAATGCGATTTTTCAAACATGTTGTAAAAACGT